>NC_137888.1:79826121-80007748 GCF_963455335.1 Martes martes
AAATCTTATTTAATGGGGAAACACTAAAATCATTCAGTTAAAGTCTGGAATGAAACAAGGATGTCCATTATCTCTATAAAACATTACAATAGAGAAGGTATTAGCCAATGCAATCAGATAAGCAAAAACCAAAGACATGACAATTAGAAGGGAAATAAAATGGTGTCTATTTGTAGATTATACAGCAGTGTATCCATAAAACTCAATAATCAAAAATAAAAATTAAAAGAATTTAATACATCAGAAAGTATAAAATTAACATACAAAATTAAATGGCCTTCAAATAATCATAGAGTAACTAGTTAGAAGATGTAATGGGAAAGAAAATCCCGGAAACAAAAACAAACACAAATGTAATGGTTCTACAGCTAGACAAGTTGATCCTTCAGTAAAAAAAATAAATAAACATGCAAGCATAGTTCAGAAAAGAGATTTCTGCTTTTGACCAAAATGGAGTAAAACACCAAGTAAATAAACAAACAAGGGTGCCTGGGTGACTTAGTCTGTTAAGTGTCTGCTTTCAGCTCATGTCATGATCCCAAGGTCCTAAGTCAGGCTCTCTGCTCAGTGGGGAGTGGGTGGGGTTGGGATTCTGCTTCTCCCTCACCCTCTGCCCCTCTTCCCGGTTTGTGTTCTCTCTCTGTCAAATAAATAAGTAAAATCTTTAAAAACCTTTTTAAAGATTTTACTTATTTATTTGACAGAGAGAGCAAGAGAACCCAAGCAAACAGAGCAGTAGAGGGAGAGGGAGAAGCAGGACTCAATTCCAGGAACCCAAGATCATGACCTGAGCAAAAGGCAGACGTCTAACCATCTGAGCCACCCAGGTGTCCCTAAATAAAATCTTTTTTAGAAAGATAAAAAATAAACCAACAAGATACATGAAACAATGGTTTTCAAGACTTTGGGTATCTTTTTCCCCTACCCTAGTAAGTTCTCAACTGAGACCCTGGTAACAAAATTCAGATCAACAGGAGAAAAACATACAAATGTATTTAATGTAAGTTTTATACAACATGGGGCTTTCATAAGGAAGTAAGTACCCAAAGAAACAGTTAAACATGAGAGATTTCATGCTAGATTTGATGAGGAATGGAAACTCATGGAAAGATACTGTAGGACAAAGAGGTAAGTGTAGTCAACTGTGGAAAACTTAGCAATGCCTGTTTGCTCAGATTCCTCTGTGTCCCTTCATTTTCAGAGATAAAGATGCTGATGTCCTCGGGCTTTACAGGCACCTCTCACATGAGAGGTTTTATGACCTACTTCAGGGGAAGGTCAGAAAGTCCTTTTTAGGGAACCCTCCCAAACTCATTTTACAAGGCCAGCAACACCCTGACACAAAAGCTAGAAAAGGATATTACAAAAAGCTACAGACCAATATTTCTGATGAATACAGAGGCAAAAATCCTCAACAAATTATTAGTAACAGAATTCAACAGTTATCAGGGATAAACAGTTTTATCCCCGAGATGCAAGGATGATTCAACATACACAAATCAATGAATTTGATATATCACATTAATAGAATGAAAGATAAAATCATATAATCATCTCAATAGATGCAGAAAAGGCATTTGACAAAATACAATATTCTTTCATGATAAAAACACTCAATAAGTTGAGTATACAACAAATAAAAGAAAGATCATATATGACAAACCCACAACCAACATCATACACCATGGTGAAAAGTTTAAAGCTATTCCTCTAAGACTGCAAGTAAGACAAAAGTGCCCACTTTCACCACTCCTATTCAACATAGTACTGAAAGTCATAGAGCAATCAGGGAAGAAAAAGAAATAAAAGACATCCAAATCAGAAAGGAAGAAGTAAAATTGTGTTTGTTTGCAGACGACAGGATCTTACATAAAGAAAATCCTAAGACTCTACCAAAAACTATTAGAACAAATCAACAAATTCAGTAAAGTTGCAGGACATAAAATCAAATTACAGAAATTAGTTGCATTTCTAGACATCAACAATACAACAACTTAAGATTATTTTAAATCCCATCAATGACTGCACCAAAAACAGTAAAATAGGGCGCCTGATTGGCTCAGTCATTAAGTGTCTGCTTTTGACTCAGGTCATGATCCCAGGGTCCTAGGATTGAGCCCCCACATTAGGCTCCCTGCTCAGCAGAAAGCCTGCTTCTCTCCCACTCCTCCCGCTTGTGTTCCCTCTCTTGCTGTCTCCCTCTCTGTCAAATAAATAAATTAAAATCTCACTTCAAAAAGGTAAAATTCTTAGGAATAAAATTAACCAAGGAGGTAAAGGATCTGTACCCTGAAAACTATAAGACTGATGAAAGAAATTGAAGGCAGCACAAATGAATGGAAAGACATCCCACGTTCATGGATTGGAAAAATTAAAATTGTTAATACAACCACACTATAGATCCAATGCAATCTGTACCAAAATTCCTATGCCATTTTTCACAAAAACAAAAAACACCTGGGGTTCTTGGCTGGCTCAGCTGGTAAAGCATATGACTTTGGATCTTGGGGATATAAGTTCAAGCCCCACACGGGGTACAGAGATTGCTTACGAAATAAAAATCTTCCCCAAAAAGAAGAAAAAAGAAAAACCAATCCTAAAATTCATATGGACCCAGAAAGACCATCAATAGCCAAAATGATACTGAGAAAGAAAAAACAAGCCTGGAGGAATCGCACATCCTGATTTAAAACTACTCTACAAAGTTATAGTAATCAAGACAATATGGTACTGTCAAATAAACAGACACATAGACTAATGCAACAGAATTGAGAACATAGAAATAAACCATTGCATATACACTCAACTAATATTAGACAGGGAGCCAAGATTACTCAATGGGGAAAGGGAGTGTCTTCAATAAATGGTGAAAAAACTGGATAACCACACACAGAAGAATGACATTGGATCTGTCTTACACCACTGACAAAAATTAATTCAAAAAGGATTAAAGACTTAAACATGAAGACTGAAATCCTAAACGAGAAAAAAAGTATAGAGTTAAGGCTCCATGACACTGGTCTTCAGAATGATATTTTTGGATAGGATACCAGAAGCAAAACAGGAAAAGCAAAAATTAATAAGTGGGACTACATCAAATGACTAAGTTTCTGCACAGCAAAAAGAAACAATCAACAAAATGAAAGCACAACCTCAGGAATGGAAAAAAACAAAAAACAAAAAAACCTGTGAGTCAAGTATGTGATAACTGATTGATATTCAAAATACATAAAGAACTTTTACAACAAATAGCAACAACAAACAATCTAATTGAAAAATGGGCTGAAGACCTGAATAGACACTTTTCCAAAGATGACATACAAATGGCCAACAAGTACATGAAAAGATGCTTGAGATCACTAACCATCAGAGAAATGCAAATGAAAACCACAATGGGGCATCACTTTACACTTGACAGAACGGATATCACCAAAGAGAAATAACGAGTGCTGGGAGGGATGAAGGAAAAGGGCAACTTTTGTGTGCTTTTAGTGGGAATGTAAATCCCATAGCCACTATGAAAACAGTATGGAGGTTCCTCAAAAAATTCAAAATAGAACTACCATATGATAGCAATCTCATTTCCGTGAATATATACAAAGGAAATGAAAACAGGGTCTCAAAGAGATATCTGCACTCCTACGTTCATTAACATGTTATTCAAAACAGCCAATACTGGAAACAACTTAAGTGTCCATCAATAATAAAGATGTTTTATACACACACGCATGCACGTGTGCGCGCGCACACACACACACACACACACTGCAATGGAATATTTACTATTCACGCATGAAAAAGAAGGAAAATCCTGCCATTCACAACATGAATGAAACTTGAGGGCATTATGCTAAGTGAAATAAACCAGAGAAAGACAAGCGTTATCACTTATATGCGGAATTTTTAAAAAGCTGAATGCAGAGACAGAGAATAGAATGGTGGTCGCCAGAGGCTGAGGAATGGAAATAGGGAGATATTAGTAAAAGGTATACACTTCCAGTTGTAAGATGAATCAAGTCTCAGGATCTAATATACAGCATGGTGAGTATAGTTGACAACACTATTCTGTATACTTGAAAGTTGTGAGGAGAGTACATCTTAAATGTTCTTGCCACAAAAAGGAAATGGTACTTATGTGACATGGTGGAGATGTTAGCTAATTCCAGGGGAGTAATCATTTTGCAACGTGTCAGTGTGCTAAAGAAAACAAACTGTACACTTCAAACTTACACAATGTTATATTAATGTAATATAATGTTTTATTAATGTAATATAATCAATTATATCTCAATAAAGCTGAGAAATAATGTCCTTCTAGGATTTTATGACCTGCTGCAGGACGAAAGTCAGAAAGTCCTTCCTGTACATGCCATTTCTTAAGTCCTTTGGCTTAAAATACTCACCATGCCAAGGTGCCATATTCTGGGGAAGCATGTCTTGAACCCCACCCCAACCTGGACCATGAAGAACAGTAATCCCTAAGAGCTGGGAATCACATGAAGTGAACTGAATGGTTACCTCAGCTTACTGTCTGGAGAGATTTTCGAGACTTAGAAAGGGGGACCCCAGGAATAGTTCAACGGTCTTGAGTTGAGAAGACAAAGTTGGGAGTCCAATGAGAACAAGGCAGCTAGAGTTCATACGACAGGTTACAGGAGAAGAGAGAAGTGCTTAGAGAGAGCCCTCTGGAGATTTGCAGAGGGTCACCCTTCAGCTGAGTACTGATTAGCACAAGTAAAGGATTAGAGGAAATAGAACTCACAATTTAACTTAATAATAATAATATTAATGGGGTCAGGATACACTACCCCAAAATATGGCACCTTGGCATACTGAATATTTAACATGGCAGGTACAGGAAGAACTCTCTGACTTCCTCCTCTTCCTCCGAAGTAGGTCATACACAACACTCTCTTGCAAGAGGTGCCCATCCTAAACCTCCTTATAAAGTGCATCCTTACCTGTGAAGACAGGGATGCCAGGAGAAATCCAAACATGGAGCTAGTGCCGTTTCCCCCAGTGTACTACCCTTAGCTCATACCCTTTTGTCGTAATACTTTTATTTTTCACTCTTCATCAAACCTAGTATAAAAACACTCAGGCTCAATTGTTTCTTTAGCTCTTCATTGCCTTATGAAGGCTCCTTTGTCATATAAAACATATTTAAAAATGTGTATGTTTTTCTTATTATTCTACCTTTTATCCATCCAACTTATAGGACCCCAGCCAGAAAACTTAGGAGAGTGGCAGGAAACAGAATTTTTTCCCTCCCTTCTGTTATTTCAAAAATATTTATTGAATTATAAAATCTGAAACTGTACTTTTGAGAAAAAGAAAAGATATTCCCAATCATTTCCCATTATTTACTCCCTAAGCTCTAGCAGTAAAGCACAAAGTAATTTAGTAAAGAATTACTCCTCAAAAAATAAAACTTGATTTAAAAGAAGTTTTTTTCGGGACGCCTGGGTGGCTCAGTTGGTTAAGCAGCTGCCTTCGGCTCAGGTCATGATCCCAGCGTCCTGGGATCAAGTCCCACATCGGGCTCCTTGCTCGGCGGGGAGCCTGCTTCTCCCTCTGCCTCTGCCTGCCACTCTGTCTGCCTGTGCTCGCTCGCTCTCTCTCTCTAACAAATAAATAAATTAAAAAAAATAAATAAATAAAAAATAAAAGAAGTTTTTTTCTACATTTAATCTCTACTCATCTTTGATGCAATGACTTCAGTCTACCTTGATCCAGTGGTTAAATAATCCTACCTAGAGGTATGCCTTTCATAGTTGGAAAGAAGTAGTCACACATTTAATTGTGCTTTCTCCCTGGCTGCCTGCCAAAAACAATCACAGTTCAATATTACAGCTTCTCCTTCAGAAGTAATTAAGAAGTTAATCTTACTTAGAACACATAATTACCCAGCAGACCACAGAATCAACATATCCACTTGTCATGAGTTAAAACTCAACGAGGCAGTACCACATTGAAAGGCAAAAATCCAAACCGTCTCCCCAGCTATCCCATTTGGAAACGTGTGGAGCCCATCACCACCCACCAGTCACTGGACGCCAAGCCTCCCCAGTTTCTCCGAAATATGAAGAAGCAATAGAGCTGAAGACCAGGAAGGATGCTGGGTACAGGTCATTTAAGCTCCTAGTCCATCAGGATAACAGAGGATATCTGAAGGGCAAAGGAGGCTTCTGGGGCTCTAAACTGCAGAATATTCCTTTATAGCTCCTGAGCATCTGCCAAGGGTGAGATGTTCACTCACACCTAAACTTTTTCAAACATCACTCAATCATTAGAAGAAAGACCTTTCTGCTTCATTTGGCACTGGTATGCCAAGGGCCCACTATGTGATTTACCTAACATGGAAAGCAATTCTTAGACTCATTATCTATATCCATGGATGGGGGAGCCAGATGTTTTCAAGGATGCATGGAAGTTTCGAGAAAGCACCTGCACCTGAACTATGAAGGCTCTGCCCACTCTGTGTCGTGGTCCTCAGGGCCAAACAGGCTGAACACCATCAAAAGTCAAACTTTCCTAAAACAGCAGACTTGTGACCATCTGAACACCCCAACGTTGGAGCTATGTTCTTTTCAGAAGTCAACAGCCACTTTTACTGACCTATTCTCTCTCCAAGCTAACTCTCAGAGCAAATTCTGAAATTCTTAAGAATGCTGCAGAAACTAAAGGCATCTGAAATTGAGATTGCAGCAGAAAACTCCAAGGCTATCCAGCCGGCAATAGTAGGTCTTATACAATAAGGACTTCTCAATAGTTAATAGCTCCTAGAAACCTGTCATGTACACAACACTATACTAACGGGTGTAGAGATTTATGAAGGAAAACAGTGCTGTTTCTGTCCCTGAAAAACATATATTCTCTCCTAATATCCTAATATCAGAGGTACTCTTACTTCAGCTGTACCTGAACTTTAGCTAAATTATTTCAGCTACAACAGGAGGAGAGTGGTGTAGGTGGGTGACAACAATAATCCTTCTACCTGTTTACCCATATCAGTCTCAAGAGTTTTGTCTCATCTTTTGCGCATTTGGATTTTACATTATTAAAAGAAAATCAACATCCTTCTTTTTAAAAACAAATTCAGTCGTTGGAAAATAAATTGACAATTTTCTTTTTCTTATGTTACCTCAGGATGAGGGGCTCCCTTAGGGTGACTTCGTAGATAATTCAATTTCATATGAAATTTACCAAGTAACACAGGTCTGATGTGCTCTGCAGAACATTCCATATAGCCCAAATCCCCAACTGCCCACGGTTTTCAAACATAATGCCACATGAAGAATTGGCATGTTGAAGAAAAGGGGAGGATGCTCCCCTTAGTGAATCAGCAGAATTTGTAGAGAAAGCCTAACAACTGACCCAAATTGAAGCTGCCATCTTCCATATCCCAGCTGGGGGTCTTCTCACCTGTGTAATTCAATAAGATCTTGAAAGCACTGCTTAGACAAGCTTATGTTGGGGTCAGTCACAAGAATTAGAGGAACGACTGCCATCATCTAAAAGCTTTTTTATCACAAGCCTGAGTCGAGGCAAAGTAGGAGGCCAGACCAAACAGAGGGTGCATTGCAACCAAATATCCCAGCCCCAGTGAGAACTCTGAACCGTTCACTGATCTTTGCCTTCTAGGTATATGTATTTCTTTCTCCCTTTGTTTTGTAATCAAAAAGGGTATTAAATCTTCCATTCCAATTCTAAAATTCCAAATATTTTATCAGTAAACAGTGATTGAGTTAGACTCCATGTAGGACATTGTGTCTCTCCTAAGGATACCAAGTGGAATGAGACCTTGTCCCTGTTCTGCAAATTTCTTAGAGTAACAGATCAGGTATTTTCAATAGCTAAATTCTACAAAGATTTTCTAAGTACATACCTTGTGTTTTTTACATCCTTTTTAAAATCTAACTGTTTCAAACAAAAAGACAAAAGAGAAAGCTACAAAAATGTGTGTACTAAACATAGCTGCAAAACACTTCTTTTGTAACATGTAATTTTATCAATTTAGACAAGTGCCTTTGGTTAGATTTGGGTACGTAAGAACATGCATGGAGAAGTAAATCTTGACCCAGTTCTATCACTAACTGCTGAAATCTTTTGTTCTCTTATTCTCTCTCCTCTTCTGTCCCTCTCCCCTACCTTTCCATAAATCAGCCAAACTATTCAACCTCCTCATTATCATAGTTGAAGGAATGGTTGCTACAGATATTAATGCCTATAGAAGTGTCTCCCAGCAAAATCCTTTCTGTTTGTCAAAGGTAAGAAGAGATCTGCCTATTCTTTCAACCTCTTCTTTCGCTAAGCTTCATGGGCCTCAAGCAGGGATGATGCGCTTATTTATCCCACCATCCTTGGCACCTAGTACAATGCACAATGTGTAACTGCTAGTGGGCATTAATAAATGTTAGCACGACGAACCTCCCCTCGGTCATCTAACTTACTATATATGCTAAATGCTGAATCTGTATTGACTGGCTGATAGAAACTCTTACTTTACCAATCATTAGAGGAGAAGAGTTACTAGATCAAGTTTGTACCACTATTGTTCAGGCTGTTGGGTCTTCAAACTAGCAAAAGTCAGGCTATGGAACAAGTGGAAACCAACACTAATGAGACAGTGCACTTGTCATATCAAAGCCTTTCTCAGTCAACTGTCCATTACTCTGCCTTTTACTCCCTGTAATAATCATTCACTTAATATTTGCCAAACATAATGAGTTCAATAGCAGAGCACTATAAACAGTTTGATGACTGTAGCAATTATGATGATGTTCTAGAAAGGGCATTTGCTTATGTTTAGAAAAGAACCTGGCAAAGGCAGCACAGTAGAGGGGATTCAGCTGGGACTGAACTCAGGGTGCCTAATGATCTTGGCTATTTGGCTATTCAGAGTGCAAAGGAGCCTACAGTGTTCATCCACTCGAGTGGAGAGGTATCTTTCCTATACGAATTGCCTTTCAACTGCATAAATTCTGAACTACAGGGCTCTAAAAAGAGCTTTCGGCCCGAGAAAAGACTCCCTAGGCAAATGCTACATCTCAGACACTACTAAATATAGACGAATAATACCTCAGAAACTCACAGTATAGTCCAAAGGTTAGCAAACTTCTATTGCAAAGAGACAGATGGTAAACACTGTAGCGTTTTGTGGGCCATACAGTCTCTCTGGCACTCATTCAATTCTGCATGTAGTGCAAAAGCAGTCTCAGAAAATACATAAACTATGCAACATGGTTGTGTTCTAATAAAGCTTTATTTATAAAAATAGGCAGCTGGCCAGGTTTGGCCCACAGGTTGTAGTTTGCCAGTTCCTCGTCTAATCTACAGGTCAGGTACACTTTTTTTTTTAAAAAGCCCAATGGTGAGATCTGTGTTCATGAAAGTGTCCTCCTTGTATCTGCATAACATCTCCAAGTTTATGAAGCTATTTCATGAAGGATGACTCAAAATTTAATCTTCATACCAACACTTTGTAGTGGATGGGTCTTAATGCGCTTACTTTATGAATAAGAAAACTAATCCTCGAATAAATTCAAGAATTTAAAGACGTTACACAGCTAGGCATGGAACTAGGAGTTGAGCTTCTGCCTATTAAGGCACCAATTACTATGTTTTCATCAAAACTTATTTCCTCTTCCTCCACACAAAGACTACACTTCCCAGGCTCCTTTGCAGTTAGGTCTGGCCATGCGCTTAGGTTCTGGCCAGTAGAATTTAGGCCTTGTGCATTAAAAATGATTCTCTATTTTCTTTTCCCCTTTTGGTTGGCTGGAGAGGAGACACACCTCAGGCAACCTTGTGAGTCATATGTTGACAAGAGCAGAACCACAAGACAGAAGGAGCCTGAGCCCCTGAATCACCACCTGGAAGAGAGCCACTCATCCAGGAACACCTGTGAAAGCAGCATGAGATGTATATTAAGGCCTAAAGATACAGAGCTTTAATCATTTTGCAATGGCTAGTATGCCTCAACTAATGCAGCAGAGGTATTAGAAATACAGTTCACCAGGCTCATGAGGTGGAAGAGATCCTATTTCTGACAAGGGATCTATCAAGAAACACAAAGGATGGCTTTAAGAAAGAACAAATTGTTCTGAATGTTTGATGGTAAGTTTGCGACCTAAGCAGTGGAAGGAGAGGCAGCAAAGACGAAGACTGGGAAAGGGCAACGCTGAGGAAAAGGGACTTGGAAAGAGCAAGAGACCTGCTGTTAGCACACCCATCCAGAGGAAGAGGCTGAAAGCAGTAAGACCACCTCACGGGTCTCAGGATAGCACTGGGCTAACCAGAGCACAGCTGGGAGCCAGCAAAAGACTGTTCTATGTTTTCAATATAGAACTAGATTTTTTTTTAGAACCATATTTCTTAAAGTAGATTTGATCTTTATCTTTTCTCAATGGAATATATGCTAATTACAAATGTGCAAGGAATTATGAAGAAGAAAATTACACATAATCCTGTAGTCAAAGATAACTGGTATTACTAGTTCGAAGCATAAACTTCTGAGCTTACTTTACCTTTCCTTATGCACATGTATTTAGGCATTAAGAAAAAACTGTCGGGGCGCCCGGGTGGCTCAGTGGGTTAAAGCCTCTGCCTTCGGCTCGGGTCATAATCCCAGGGTCCTGGGATCGAGCCCCGTATCGGGCTCTCTGCTCCGTGGAGAGCCTGCTTTCTCCTCTCTCTCTGCCTGCCTCTCTGCCTACTTGTGATCTCTGTCTGTCAAATAAATAAATAAAATCTTTAAAAAAAAAAAAAAAGAAAAAGAAAAAACTGTCTACTAGTGTACATTTAGGTTGTTCACCTTTTCCTGCCATTACAAAAAAAAAAAAAATACTGCCATAAACATTCCTATCACCATGTCTTTGTGCAAATGTGCAAGTACTTTTATAGGCATAGTTTCTGGAAGTAAAGCCACTGAGCTGAAGAATTTGCCTACTGTCAAACTGCCATCCGGAAATATTAACTCAAATTCCCACTGGTGGTATAGAAAAGTGCTCATTTTCACATACCTCTGCTGACACTAGACATCATCTGGGGGTTTTTTGGTGGTTTTTTTTTTTTTTTAACCCTTTACCTGTCAGGTAAGGTAAAACACACAGACACACAGACACACACACACGTATGACTGTATTTCATTCTTTTAATTTTTAAAAACACGATTAAAAATTTTTCGGTCCTCTTCTTCATATTTTTTAAAATATCCTCTCTGGCCTGTGGAAAATCCTAATCCACAACACTGAGAAGTTATATTTAGTAAGGGGACAGTGTGCTTAATTTATGCAACAGTCTAAGTGACTAGAAGCCAAGCAAATTCTGGATTTGAAAACCAGCATGAAAGAAGTTAGAACAAATGATCAGATATTAATTCTCAAGGGATATGGATTGTGGGTAAGCTGTGATTATCAGAATTGAGTGGGAAATGTGTTTCCACATTTATGTACTCTAAATAATAAGCTGTCTTGCTAATTAAAATCAACGAAGGACTTAAATGTTAACTTCTTACTTCCTTAAGTTTTTCTTTCGCACCTTTGTCATATCCTTGACTTTGGTTTTGGTTATGCTAGGCAAATGGGTTAGAGGAAAAATACAAACAGAAAATTGATACAGGTTGTCAATCCTGAGATAAAGAAAGGGGTGTGGGGGGGGGGTGTGAATGTGTGTGTATGTAACACAGATACTAAAATAAGTGGGCATATGTACCAACCATTGGACAAGACCTGTCACACACTTCATCTCATTAATCTTCACAATTCTTTGAAAGGCAAAGAATCCATATTTTTTTAAATGAGGAAAATGAGTACCAGAGAAATTGACCCAGGTGATTACCTAAAGAGCTAAGCTGTTATTAGAACTTTTGGTTGTTTCCTGCTGCTATTTTACTTCAAATCCTTTAACTGTCCTCCTGCCCTGCACTATACCACAGCACTAAAAAAAGTCCTAGATTAGAACTTCTGGGGCTCTCCCTGACACTAGCGTCATTTTTTTCTCATTGGGGATACAAAGAAACAAAGAAATGATTAAGAAAAAAGAGAACAGGGGTGCCTGGGTGGCTCAGTGGGTTAAAGCCTCTGCCTTCGGCTCAGGTCATGACCCCAGAGTCCTGGGATCGAGCCCCACATCCAGCTCTCTGCTCAGCAGGGAGCCTGCTTCCTCCTCTCTCTCTGCCTGCTTCCCTGCCTACTTGTGATCTCTGCCTGTCAAGTAAATAAATAAAATCTTAAAAAAAAAGAAAAGAAAAAAGAGAACAGGCTGCATGTGAGAATGGGAAAAGAGTCCAGCAATATGAATAAAAAACAAGAAAATAAACTTAAGTATTAAGTGAATGAGAAATTAAGGAAATTGAACAAAGAAGTGTAAACTTCAAATTGTATCCGGAAGACAATAATACATGAGTACAGGATAAAGAAGAAGCACAAAAAAGCAATGGTATGGAAACCCCCCTCCCCCAATACACATATACCTCAAAAGAAGAAATTTTAAAAAGAAAAAAAAAAACAATAGTTAGAAGCCACAGAATTATAAAAGTGGATGGTCCAATCAAGAAATGTTATGTCCAGCCTCTTAAACTTGACCTGTTCCTAAAGAAAGAGTCCATTTTCCATTCTGTTACTATTTGCTTTCCCCCACTACCTTCTTTAATTGCAGTGATCAAAACTGTACTCTCTCTTCAAATAAGGGTGATGGGGCGCCACTCTGTCTTTGGCTCAGGTCATGATCTCAAGGTCCTGGGATCGAACCCCGAATCAGGTTCTCTACTCAGCAGGGAACCTGCTTCCCCCTCTCTCTCTGCCTTTCTCTCTGCCTACTTGTGATCTCTCTCTCTGTTAAATAAATAAATAAAATCGTTAAAACAAACAAACAAGTAAGGGTGATCGCCACCTAGGAATAGAAAGAGAATGTTAGCAGGCCTGCAGACACTATTTGCACTAACCACTGACAACTTCAGAACTTCATCACTTTGTTGCTCTCTGGTGCTCTGCAGGCCTTTTGCCAATATTTGTGTTGCTTTGTGTTTGTTCTTAATGATACTTCTCTGAACTTAGAACAAGAAAAATCATGGAAGGCATCTTAAGAAGACTCCCTAGACCAAAGAGAAGAGCAGGGAACTGCTCCTGCGTCTTACAGCTGATACACATCAGAGCCAGGGTAATACCCAACCATGGGTTCTAACCTTCATGGACTCACATGTGGTCTTATAAATCAAATTGAGTCTAAACCTTATTTCTGTGAAAAGAGAAAGGAAATGAGAAAACTAGGGCAAGGAAATCTGGAAAGAAAAAGGAAGACTTTGAGGAGGAAAGATCACAACCAATAGAAGCGTGAGCGTGAGTGCGCAGAGCGGGCAAAGTAGGAAACTCAAGTGTCGGGAGAATGGAACAGCTCCTTTCTCCGTTCCTTTTGTTGTTCTCCTGTCCCCTTGTGTGAATCTTGCTTGCATTCACCACTTTTTCAGGAAAAAAGGCACACATTTGTTTTTTTATTTGGGTTTTTTTTTTTAAAGATGTTATTTATTTGACAGAGAGAGAGAGCGCACAAGCAGGGGAAGTGGAAGAAGGAGAAGCAGGCTCCCCACTGAGCAGGGAGCCTGATGCAGGACTCGATCCCAGGACCCCGAGATCATGGCCTGAGCTGAAGGCAGTCGCTTAACCAACTGAGCCACCCAGTGCCCCAAAAGGCATACATTTGAGATAGGAAAAAGTAAGTGAATAGTGAAAGAATATGAAATAAAGTTCAGAATAACTATGCATCAGAATGGGAGAAGAGGATTGGTCAAATTCTTTACATAAGATTAAAATTAAATGATAAAGAAGAAACTTGAGACATGGTCCCTCTTCCTCCCCACCCCCCCACCAAAATTTGTATATCCCTATTTATTACGTTCCCCGTGCCTGCCTTCTCTCATTTTCTAAGTGGATTTTCTGGCCGCCTCATTTTTCAAAACACCAATAAGGACATGAGAAAAGTGAGTAAATTTCAAAAATCAGAAAATAAGGAAAGCACAAAATGACTGAAATTAACCTTAAAACCTTACCACCAAGAGGTAGCTCACAATATAAGAGGCATTTCGTTCCTAGATCCAGGCTGAAGTCCTGTCTCATCTTCCAACCGGGGCTGAACAAGTAGCAACAGGAAGGTAGATTGTGACTCAGCCCACACAATTTACATTTTCCACCGTCCTTCTTCCTCACCCACAAGTGTAATTCCCTGTGAAACCTGCACTCGTGGCACGGTCCCTGTCCACATTTGCATACACACATGTACACACAGTCCTAGAAGGACGCCAAGTCCACGTGCCAAAGAAAGTGTCCACTATGGTGAAATCTAAGGAGTGGGAAAGGCGAGGAACAATTTTACTTAGTTACTTAATATGAGTCAGTATTGCCTGGTCTTTTTAAAAACAGTTATTAGATATAATTTTGGACATTTAAAATAAAGAATGAGGAAAAGGGCAAATGATGATAAATGAACACGGACATGAGAGGGGACATGTGCAAGGAGAAATTATAAAAGACAGAGTAAAACAACGGTCTTTTTTTTTTTTAAGATTTTTATTTATTTATTTGACAGACAGAGATCACAAGTAGGCAGAGAGGCAGGCAGAGAGAGAGGAAGGGAAGCAGGCTTCCCGCTGAGCAGAGAGCCCGATGCGGGGCTCGATCCCAGGATCCTGGGATCATGACCTGAGCTGAAGGCAGAGGCTTTAACCCACTGAGCCACCCAGGTGCCCCAAAACAACGGTCTTTTAAAGCTGTCTTTTATTTTGTCCCTTCTCTTCTGATTTTACAGCTGTACTTGGGGATAGGGGCACCTCAGACCCCCTAGCATATTCTTTCAAGGTTTATCTTTTCACACCCTACCTGGAAAAACAGGCCAGATGGACACTGATTTTAAGAAGCAGGAAATAGATGAAAACCTTATACTGCATGCATCTACAATCATAACCTACTCTTTAAACAGATCAATAAGGGGGTACGGGGTGGCTCAGTCATTAAGTGTCTGCCTTGGGCTCAGGTCATGATCCAGGGTCCTGGGATCGAGACCCACATCGGGCTGTCTGCTCAGCGGGGAGTCTGCTTCTCCCTCTCCCGCTCGCCTTGCTTGTGTTCCCTCTCTCGCTGTCTCTTTCTGTCAAATAAATAAATAATATCTTTAAAAATAAATAATAAACAGATCAATAGAAATAATCATTTACCTTCTTTCAAAGAGACAGCCGAAGTAACTCTAAGTCACTCATGATATCTTCTGTTTTGTTGACAAGTAATTAGAGATAGTAATGGATCGTTCCTGAAAACCTCCATGACTAGGGTTCATGGCCTTGATATGCCTGAACCAATTTCTCAGGTAGATTGCAGGATCCCTTATCGGTCCTTCATGGTACTTCTTTTTTTCCCAAAAAAATACCACATTTTTCTTAAAAAAGCACTCTTTTTTCCTCAACTACTACTTTTATATCACCCATCAACTCCAAAGTTCCAAAGTAGTCGTTTTCTTTCCTTCTTCCTTAGATGCAGCCCAAACTCCTCAGGGGGATATTAAAAACCTGCAAGATCTGGTCCCACCCTATAACCATTCTTATGCCCCTGCTTCCCTATGCCAAGCCCTATGTCAACTACCTCAGAGCTCTTCCTCAGCTGCAGGCCCATTTACTCCAGGGAACACCATATGCAGAGAAAAGAAATTAAACCACAAAAATGGTAATGATTTTTTTTTTTTTTTAACAGAGAAGGCACTCAATTGTTTCTTGCCCCTGTATCTTACCAACTCCAAGAAAGTAACAGCATCACTAAGAGAGAACATGACTGCAAATTCAGGCTCCAAAGTCAGCCAACAGTACTCAGATGTCAGCTCTACCAATTGCAAAATTACACTATGACCTAGGGCAAGTTATTTTTTTCTCTGTACCTCAGATTCGTCATCCCCAAAGTGGAGATAACAACTTTATTCATCTCCCTGAGTTATGGTGAAATTGCTAGTTGTCAAAATGACTTTTAGATACTCGATTTTTTTCTAATAAGCTTAATGTCATTATCTGGTATAGAAATCTCCAGAATCTACCCTTTTCCTCAGTTACCATGTTCTGAAGCAGTATCCTTAACTAAAATTAAGCAATTAAAAATTAAATTAGGTGATTACTTGCTCTGGTGAATATTTATGTAGCCACAATCACATAACTTCATGCAGTCATAGTATGTAAACTTTGCTTATTGATAGTAAACTTTTAAAATCAACCTATGAGGGGCGCCTGAGTGGCTCAGTGGGTTAAGCCTCTGCCTTCGGCTCAGTTCATGATCTCAGCGTCCTGGGATCGAGTCCTGCATCGGGCTCTCTGCTCGGCAGAGAGCCTGCTTCCCCCACTCCCTCTGCCTGCCTCTCTGCCTACTTGTGATTTCTCTCTCTCTGTGTCAAATAAATAAATGAAATCTTAAAAAAAAAAAACAACCTATGATTGGGGTCGCCTCAGTGGCTCAGTTGGTTAAGTGACTGTCTTCGGCTCAGGTCTTGATCCTGGAGTCCCAGGGTCAAGTCCAACATCAGGCTCCCTGCTCAGCAGGGAGTCTGCTTCTCGCCCTGACCCTCTCCCATCTCATGCTGTCTCTCTCATCTCTCAAATAAATACATAAAATCTTGGCAAAAAAGAATAAATAAAATCAACCTGTGATTGAAACATGGAAGGAGTAATAATGAATACTGAAAAGGAATGAAAAAATGTTTATATATGAGAGAAGTAAGGAGGGACAAATGAGAGAAAGGATGGGTAAAGGGAGTACTATGGTCACTAGGTAGAGTATTTCTATTTGGCAGAGCAGAGGAAAAAAGTGTAAGTGAAATTGTTAAAGTTACATAGCCAACTAACAAAGTAACTGAAAGAGATGTGGGGATTTTACTGGTGAGCTAATTCCTCATCTACCATAGAAGGAAATCAACAGATGATATCGAAAATTAAAAAATCAACAGAGTAGTATAAATACATCATTTAGAGACATGAAAGTAAAACTAAAACCCTACAAAAAGGCTAGTAAAAGAGTTAAAAGTCATTTATTTAGGAAAGAGGTAGAGAGGGTTAAGAGAAGAAAACATACTTCTTG
Organism: Martes martes; assembly: GCF_963455335.1. Taxonomy (NCBI): domain Eukaryota; kingdom Metazoa; phylum Chordata; class Mammalia; order Carnivora; family Mustelidae; genus Martes; species Martes martes. The sequence continues at coordinate 79,843,224 of NC_137888.1, forward strand.
TACTAGTTCTTTTATACTACTGTGTTTAAAATGGCATACATTCAGACTGAGCGTGCCTACCAAAAGCAGCTGACCATCTTTCTAAATAAGAGGGTCCTAACTGGAGAAACTGGCAAGGAGAAGCTCCCGTGATACCACAAAAATATCACTCTGGGCTTCAAGATTCCCAAGGAGGCTACGGAGGGCATGTATATTGACAAGAAATGCCCCTTTATTTGTAATGTCTCTATCCAAGGGCAGATTTTGTCTGGTGTGGTGACCAACATGAAGATGAGGAAGACCACTGTCATCCACCAAGACTACCTCCACTACATCCAAAAGTACAACCCCTTCAAGAAACACCACAAGAACATGTCTGTGAGCCTATCCCGCTGCTTCAAGGATGTCCAGGTTGGTAACGTTGTCAGTGTGCAAGTGCTGGCCCTTGAGCAAAACTGTGATGTTTCAACATGCTCAAGGTCATGAAGCCCACTGGTGCGAAGAAGCAATTCTAGAAAATCTGAGACTAGATATCTACCCATACCCCCAAAGAAAATAAAGTTATTTTCCCTGTAAAAAAGGAAGGAAGGAAGGAAAGAGAGAATGTGACTGACAAAAATCTATTCACAACACCAACTAAAACCACCACAAGTATTAACCTGACAAGAAATGTAGACAACTTACATGAAGAAAAATAACTCTAGGGACACCTGGGTAGCTCAGCCGGTTAAGAGTCCAACTCTTGCTTTCAGTTCAGATTGTGATTTCATGGTCCTGGGTGCAAGCCGTGAGTGGAGCCCCACGTCAGGCTCCATGCTCGGCAGGGAATCTGCTCAAGATTCTCTCCTTCTCCCTCCACCCCTCCCCTCCACTCATGCTCTCACACTCTCTCTCTCTCCCTCTCAAAAAAACAAACAAACAAAAAAAAAACTTCAAAATCTTTACTGACATACAAAAAGACTTAAAATTTAGTGAGTCCTACTATGTTCCTGAAAGGCAGAATTCAGTGTCTTAAAATTAGTGATTCACCTCAGTTATTCCATAATCAGTGCAATTCCAATTAAAAAAAAAAAAAACCCAAAGAGAATTACTTTGGAGACTATCCAATCTATTTTTAAAATTTATCTAGAACAGAAAATATATGAAAAGAAAAAAAAAAAGACGAAAAGAAAAAGAAAAGCCGAATAAGAACAATGATAAAGAACTCACTCTACTAGGTAATTCAGAACTAGACTAATTGATCTATGAAAGAGAATAAAGTACACAGTATCATGAGCTTCACCTTCTTCATGAAATAGGGAAATAGTAATTTTGAACAAAATTAAATACGAAGATATGGCCACTGACCTCCCTACTCTGTTATATTTAGACTGATGACACAAGCAGCATGACAACATTCAAATCAATGTCTTAATAACCTAAAAAAGGTTGAGTTGGAGTGCTCTGAGCTTCTTAGGGAAAACATGTCTCGTTCTCTGTAGAAGAAAAAAAGAGGGGCACCTGGGTGGCTCATTCAGTTAAGTGTCTGCCTTCAGCTCAGGTCATGATCCCAAGTTCCTAGAATCAAGCCCCACATCTGGCTCCCTGCTTGGTGGGAAGCCTCCTTCTTCCTCTCCCACCTCCGTGTTCTCTCTCGCTCTCTCAAATAAATAAATAAAAATTTTTAAAAAAAGAAAAACAGAGCTACTCACAATCAGGCAAAATTCTGTCTAATAAAAAGAGTTTGTAAACTTAGTAAGAGCAGAAATGTTAAATTTCACATCAGGTAATTACCTACTTGTAGCTAATATATTCCAATTGCAAGACAGTAATTGGACAAAATATGCATACAGAGGAAGAAGCAGTGTGAATTCTAGGGCAGCTTTGATTGGGGCAAAGGACACCAATGTCAACTACAGAGTCCAGTATTTTCTCGTGAAAGGTCTAAGCTCAGAAAGTTGAGACCACTGTACCCTTACCTATTTACTGCAAGAGCCTTCTAGTGTCCCTTGCACTAGTCTCACCTCTCCCCCGCCAGTCTCTAAACTGTTGTCAGAGATCCTTCTGAAATTCAAATCACATTAATCTCTCCCCAGCTTAAAACCTTCTCCCTCAGGTGGGGCGAGGGGGGGCGGGCAGGGAGAGATAACGTCCAAATTTCTTAGCCTGGATTATGAGGTCTTTATTATGACACTCTGCCCTTGCCTACTTCTTCATCTTCAATCCTTGTTTATCTACAAGATATAATCCTTCTTATTCCTCAAGGCTTAGCTCAAATATTACCTCCAGAAATCCCTTGCTTACTTCTCCACACTCAAGCTACCACTGGAATGTTCCTCTATTATGGTGCTACCAAAATTACATGATAGAAGCATGTCCTTGTACTACACTATGAATTACTGAAAAAAAGGTTAATACTTTTGTTCACTTTTCATGTCCCCCACTAGCACTTGGTATATAAAGCATTCAACATATCTTTGTACCAATTATTTATTAACAGTTATGTATTCCATGAGAAACTCTCGATTTTCCCCTCCCTTGTACAAAGAATTCAAATGACATAAAGAGAGAAATCACAAATATCTAAAATGCTCAGCATCTCCTAAAAGCAAAAATCTGTATGATTAAATAGAGTAGGTCCAGCCATCATGATCTGGGAACTGGAGAGCTCAATTCCAGCCAAAAATCTATTTCATGCCTTAGAGAAAAAAATGTGTAGCCTATTTTTTTCTCCTTAAAAGAGTAAGGTGGCTATGATTTCTTTCTGCTCTAGAAATCTAGGACTCATTCCTACACTGACATCAGCATTGGACATTCAATACACAGTGTGCACACTGCTGTCATGTAGGTTATACTAAGCCAAGGGGAAAATTAGTAGCAGATGCTACCAAGGTTCTAGGTCAACATTTTTTATTTGCACTCTAGAACAAATACAATTTCTCTTCAATTAAAGTAGATGAAATGTGCATTACCCTTATTTCTAGAATTAGATCATCTTATATTTCTGGGGCCTTTCCATCTTCCAAATGCTTTCAGAGGCATTATACCAGTAATTCTTATAACAACCTTGTGAAGTAAGAACTAGTATTAGCTCTTATTGCTGAAAGGGAGTCTGGGGTTCATAGACATAACAAGATTCTAAAAACATTCACCTTACATGCCTGAAGCTTCCTCTGTCTGCTGTTTTTATGTTGCAGTTCAAGTACCTTACAATTTTTGAGTGTTGTAAGAAACACTGAGATGACTTCCAGCTCAGAGGCTTAGTACATTATACCAAAATTTGAGACTAATAATATTTTCCTAAGTTAATGTATAAATACACAATGTAGGAGCAACCACTGAGTTTTATACTTAATATACAGTTTTAAGATTAGGGGTATGCCATCAAAACTTGGGTTTCTTCTCTTTGGTCTTTCTGGATCTGAATGAACCTTTTTTCAACTTTATAGACCCATCAATTGAAACCACTTCCACTAACATTGTTTAATAATAAATACAATTCAGATTTGTTGAAAATTAGAATCTATCAGTTTTATATTCTGAAATGGAACTTATCTGTATAATTTAAGATATTTCACTTAAAACTGTCCTAGAATGCAGAAGAAAGATTTCCTTAAAAATAGTCTTGCCATCCACTAAGATTAATGCCAATATGGGCAGTCAGTGCAGAAAATTTTTCACTCAGCAAAATGAATCATTAAAATAATTAAAAATAAGTAAAATATGAAATATATGCTCATGAAAAAAAGATAAGACTATCTGTACGTGAAAACATCGTCCCTGAAATAAGACACCTCACATTCATCCATTTTACAAGCTTAGATGACTAGAAAAATTCACTCAAATTGCCATAATGTTTCACTTTAATTCAATCTTAGAGATTACTTTTATGGTAAAAGTAATGGAAGTCCTTTTCATCCTTATTTCTGTGATGTGCAAAGCCAGACAGTCCTCATAGTATGCTATGCATTTCAGCTTACTCCTGCATTCAGCATACAGGAGAGTGTCCAAACATATTAAGACAAAACTCTAAATGGAAAATCCTTCTGACAAACTGCATATTGAGTTATCCAAATTCCCAAATACTACCCTATTTCTATGTAAAAGGTCCTTCCCAGGCTTAGAAAACTCAGCTGTGCTCTGGAAATCTCATCCATGGTCTAATTCATATTTTGAATAAAAAGCAGGCATCAAGGCTGGAACCGTGAACATGACACATTGAAGTTGATACCATAAACTAGCAACAGTCTCCAGACAGGCTCTCACAAGGAGCACTGACATGATAAAGTTACATCTGAGTAGACACACATGAATAACCTGAAATGACAGACGAATTTCAGTTGGAAGACAAGTTTGAAAGACATTTCTTGACATGTCATTTATTCTGTCTGACCAGGCAGGAGTATTTCTTATAATTCAAGAGCAATCTCCATGTAATTTAAATTCTGATCTCCTCACTCATACTTTCAAATGTTTCTCTCATGCTACAGGAGCTGACAGATTCTAAGAATATGATACATGGAGTCTGCCTCCATTTTATCTATGCTGAATACTTATACCGTGTCATTTTATAAAGCTAATTATTTTCCCCGTACATGACTCTTTTTAACTGATACAAATACATTCTGTCCAGAAAGTTAAAATACAGTGTTACTCATGACTCAAACTGAGTAAGACTTGAAATGTTTACATTAAAGCTCACTGTTCATAGGTGTCAGACACATACAATATTGAAGCATATCTACATCCTTGACTTGCAACCTGAGAATACAGTGGTTTTGGCACTGACCACTTCGTTACAATGAGCTTCCTATTCACCAGCCTGAAAATTTTACTGTTACAGAAGTCTACATTTGCCAGGGGAAAAAAAAAAACCCAAAAAAAACAAAAACCACTTCGCTTCAACAAAAATACTTTACCTTTTTATCTCAGACTGAAACAGACTATCTCAAATAGGCTGTCAAGAGTTCAAATAAATATTTAAACTTAACTAAACATAAAATAAAATAACAAATGTATCCAATCTTTCACTAGGACCATTCCACTTACCTTAAAATTAGTAGTATGACTCTTACCTTTTTCTGGACTTAAGTTTTTATACACTTCAAGGTCTGCCATTAAATTTAATACTGTTACACATTATTGGCAAGAGCAGTCAAATTCCTCTCTAAAGGCAAAGCCTTTTTCTGATACACATCTCCAGAAAGGAGAAGAAAAAAAAAGGCAAAGAAATCCTCAGCAGCCCCAAGAACTTGGCTCATGCTGCCCTTTATGGCATGATGCGATCTTCACAATTCAGGCTTTACGGTGTGGAGAAAATAAATCCGGGAGATATGATTACAGAACTTTGTCCCAAAGTGAAAAGCACAGCCAGATAAGAGCACTGGAAGCATCTGCTCAGGGCTGCCGCTATTGTGGGAATGCAGGCGCTGTGGCTAGTTTGGGTATGAGACATGCATGCTTAGCGCAGGGCTTAAAACCCTCAAGGCATTGTGCACATTTTATGTCTGGGAAGTGGAGCTCTTTAGCCTTCAAAGAAAAACCCTCCTCACCTACAAGGGGCCATTGAGAAACACAGATTACCAGGGTAGTGACGCAGGCTGAATGCAGAAAATGAACATGCACACACACACAGAGGGAAACACAGAAGCACACACACAGACACGCACACTCTCGGAAGCAAAGATCACTCCACTGGAGGCAAAAGCAATCCATTAAAAAGGAAGCTATCTGTGGTCCTCTCCACAGCACACTACTTTCGTGCCAGTCGAGGTAAGCACAGATTACTGACAGTGTTGAAGCTTTTCCTTGATGTCTGTCCTTATTCCACACACAAACATAGCCATGATTATAGAAGAGACTGGAAGGTTTCCAATTTAGAATGAAAGAGGTGACAGTTTCTAAATACTTGAGCGGTGATGGTTACTTCTCAGGTAAAAATCACATCCCTGTGGGCAAGTTAAGTAGCGAGAATGGGTCTGAAAAAGCCAGTTTTAGTGAATGAACCAGCATATTATTAAAGTCCAGTTTTCCCTAAAGTATGCATACGCATTTATTTGCATGTTTTATCAACTTCTTTACAGAGACAGGTAGACAGACAGAAAGGTTGGGCATGTCTTTCACAAGCAATTTACTGTAGTCTTGCATTTCAGACTTGTAACTAGGTCTCTCCATCCTGAGCATTAACTCTCTTACTCCAGAATTCTCTAATACTAATGCCTCTTGCCATTTTCTTCTCCCTGCTTCCGCTGAACCCCTGACAATCCCAGCACTACCTATCCCACAAATGTCACCATCAACCCCTCTACTCCGCTCCCATCAGGACCACCCAGCCCAGATCACTAACCCATCCCTCTCCCCTGAGGTATCATGCTCTACCCCACTTCCTGTTCACATGTTTCCCAATTGCCATGGCCCTCATCCCATCTGCAGACCCTACTATTTACTCTTAAATCCTCTGAGAAATCTGAATGTCACAGATGTGTGTGAGTATGCATAATTAGGATATCCTTCTCACAAGACTGTGTGTGTATATATGTATATGTGTGTGTGTATATGTGTGTATGTATGTATATACATACATACACACATATATACATATGTATACACACACACACACACACACACACACACACACACACACAAATATACAACAAAACAGTTAAGAGTTTAGGAGCCCATCTACCTGGGTTTAAATTCTGACTCTGCCACCAACCAACTGTGTGAACTGGGGCAAGTTACTTAAATGGTCTGATCCTTGGTTTCCTTATTTGTACAACAGGCATAATAATAGTTCCTCCTTCAAATGCTATTGTAAGAATTTAATACGCATAAGGTGCTTAGAATCAGTTATTTTGCATTATCATTGTCATGCTATGGTTATTAGTCTTGAAATCCTTTACATCAACCTAGAAATGCAGTGGAGTTCACTGTTTAAATGAAACAGTACTTTAAATGTAGAGTGGTACCCCCAAATTTGAGGTATCAGAAATACCCACTTCTGTTAAATAATTCAAATGATTAATACTCCCAGATAATCTTCTACAAAAAGACACTAGTGTCCCCAAGACACAAAATTGGTGTCAAATGATGGGTTTCTCATTCCTCTGACCTGCCAGAACCGAAGTTACCTGAAAAGCAAAAGGCAGCTTTAGGTCAATTTCTCACTCAGTCCAGAAAAGAGATGGAGACGAAAGTGCTCCCAAGGGAGACTGGCAAACTTCTCCTTCCCGTTTCTTCCAAAGGTTCCCCACAACAGTCTTGGGAGAGTCAGGAGAGAGGAAGGGAGAAGACAGCTCTTCCCCTCCTCATCCACAGCGAGTCTTCTCCCAGAGGTTCTTCATGCTTCTTGCCTTCTAGCCCTCACAGCTCCCCAGGCTCCTCCCTGGAAAGGCTGACCTATGGCTGGAACATGAAGCCCAAGCCCAACACCACAGTGATGGGCAGTGCCCGCAAGCAGGCGGGCGAGCCTTTAGAAAGCAGGCATGTCCCCTGAGCATGTGTCTGACCACCAAGGAAAACTCATGAGTTTTGAGAGTCCAGAAATATCTACACCTTATTAAATATCCAATTCTTCAGCAGCAGCAAGTAATTCTCTATGCAGCCCATTGGAAAGACTCCTACTGAAACACCTACTCTAAGGTCAGCAGAGACACTGGATGATTGACACACATCACCCTGAGTTACGCCCCAGAGTTCTGGCAGCAGAAGGTCATGTATAATGTCAAGTCTAGGTCAACAGGCTTTCAGGGTCAGTGGTGCTTCCTTGGACTGGGTCACCGCAACAAATGCACAGCTCTGGAATGTTTAACCTCTTATCTGAACTCCTCATTTGAAAAGACTGGGCTCGGGACAGGGGGGTGGGGTTATGGAAATTGGGGAGGGTATGTGCTATGGTGAGTGCTGTGAAGTGTGTAAACATGGCGATTCACAGACCTGTACCCCTGAGGATAAAAATACATTATATGTTTATTAAAAATTTTTTAAAAATTAAAAAAAAAAGAAAAGAAAAGACTGAGCTCTTTCCAGAGTAGTTCTAGCATAGTACTTGGAATATATATTAGATATTTCATAAGCCCTCATTAGCTATCTCTATTTCTAACCATTAGATCTAATAGGGAATTATCTTCCACCAATCAGGTGAAAGAGGAAAGTGTCTCTGAGTTCAGCTTGTCAACTGACAGTGACAGAAGGACTTTAAACCCCATCTAACAATGATTTCCTTACATTTCACACCTGAGTTCTACTTCTGATTTCTCACAGACATATCACCGAGTAACAGACTATGGCAGGGGCTTCAAAGTCAGATGGAGGAAAATCTAAGTCCCAGCTTTGTCCTTCACTCACTGCATAATCTTGGGCAAGTTATGTGTAGGGTGGCTAGATAAAACAGATGCCCAGTTAAGTCTGGATTTCAGATAAACTACAAACAATTTTTTAGTATAAGTACGTCCCATGCAAAATTTCCTGTATTTTTACTTGTTAAATCTAGTGACCTGACGGAAGGGGGCCTCTCTGAGCCTAAAGAGCTTCAATGTAGAGATGGTAGCAGCCACCTCATAGGGTATTTCTGAAGGTAAATGAGCTAGAATAAGCCAAAGGCCACAGCCCTGTGCTTGGACAAATAAGTATTCAATCTCTAGAAGGTGAGTGAATGGCCACTTCAATCTCTGGCTGGACAGAACTTTATTTAATCAAGTCCCATGCTGAAGAGGTGATATGCTATACCATCTCCACACAGACCTCAATCTCACCAGCCACATAATTCCAAATTGAGACAAACTCAGGGCAACAGCATGGCGCATATCTGCTCCAAAACCACCAAGTCCATCGAGAAAACCTACTGACACAAACATGGGAGCCACATCGCTTTGTGAGGCAATTCTTATAAAAGCTATCATTTACCAAATACTGTAAACAATACCTTCTCCGATCTTCATGAAAATTCCACAAGGCGCTACATTAGTATTCATATTTTAAACTTAGGGAAGGAGACAGATTCAAGTTGGCCAAGATGTCCAAGACTGCAGAGCTGTGCTAGAACCAGGCTTCAAACCCAAGCTAACTCCAGGCCCAGATCCTTCCCACCGGCTCCATGCTTCAGGTCATGAAAACCATCTACGGGATTTCAAGCCGAGCTTCAGAATTCCTCACTCTTCCCAGTTAGAGAATCTTCCCACAATGGCAGAAGCTTTTAGGGCCTCTGGCTTGGGAACACAGAGATGCTGAGTAAGGAAAATCATCTGGAAAATCAAAATCTCAAATCAGCCATTCAGTTTTTATTTTTTTTTTTAAAGATTTTATTTATTTATTTGACAGAGAGAGAGATCACAAGAAGGCAGAGAGGGGTGGGGAGGAAGCAGGCTCCCTGTTGAGCAGAGAGCCCGATGCGGGGCTCAATCCCAGGACCCTGAGATCATGACCTGAGCTGAAGGCAGAGGCTTCAACCCACTGAGCCACCCAGGCACCCCAGCCATTCAGTTTTTAAATCACAGTCACAATTTTATGTGCATTCGAAGTAATACAAAAGCAAACAGAGAGCAGCAGTGACTTCACGGGGAAAGAGCCTCTGGCGGGGGTGCCCAACCACACCCCTCACAGACCCGGTCCTCCGCCTCGGTAACTTAGGGTTTGATTCTGTAGGACCTTTCACACACTGCTGAGAAACTGTAAGTTAAGGGCATAAATTTTTTAAAAGCCATCAGAGGTATAAAAATGTATATACAAGAATATTTCATTAGTACTAGTTATTACAATTACTGCCAACAATCTAAATGCCAATCAACAAGGGAATGATTAATAAAATATGCATCCATATTTTAGGATACTATCTAGCCATTAACAATGTTCGAGACATTGTCATTACCTAGAGAATGTCTGGCATACTATATGAAAAAGAGGATACAAACTAAATATACAATATTTTAATTATGTAAAATATTTGTATATAGAAAGAGAATGAAGGACTAGAAAAATATAGGAAAAAGATTAACAATGAGATCTCTAGTATTTTCTTTTCTTCTGATATTTAACTACATTTTAATTTTTTAGAACTGGCATTTACTTCTTTTATTCAAGAAAAAAAAATAACTTTTTTTAAAAGTCTAGCCAGGGGGCACCTGGGTGGCTCAGTCATTAAGCATCTACTTTCAGCTCAGGTCATGATCCCAGTGTCCTGGGATCAAGCCCTGCATCCAGCTCCCTGCTTGGCAGGAAGCTTGCTTCTTCCTCTCCCTCTCCCCATGCTTGTGTTCCTTCTCTCGCTATGTCTCTCTCTGTCAAATAAATAAAAATTTAAAAATCTTAAAAAGAAAAAAAAGTCTAGCCAGTTTAGTAATTCTCAACGAGGGAGGAAATAATCCCTTCCCGTTGGTGTATTGAAATGATGGAGAACTTTCTTTGAGAATTACTGACATTTATGAAGCACTGACTCTATTTCAGACACATACCCAGCATTGTACATACCTTATTTTACCCTTACAATGCCCATATGAGTGAATTAAATATAATCCTTTCTCTAGTTTCAGATAGGGAAACTGAGGCAGAGAGAAGTCAAGTAACTTCCTTTAGCTGGCCCAGCAAATGAGGGATAGACCTGAGATCTGAATCCCCACAGTCTGTCTTCAGGGCCAGTGCTCTTCACCAGATAAGGTAGTCTGGAGATCTTCAGCGTGTAGTTTATACCCTGCAATCTATCTTCTCATCAGAAAGCGTTGTAGAACACCCAAGAGAATTATCAGAGCTCAAGTCTTTTTGTGAAATTTCACTGTGCACTCAACTACACAGGAAACCCCAAAGCCTCAATAGACCGTATAGCAAAATCAGCAATATAACCAAACAGACACATGAAACCTCAACAAGAATCCTACACATACATGCAAAATTCAAGAGCTAGATTTTGGGAGACTTCCACGTGGGTGCTCCAGGGAGACAGAAGCTCTCAGAGTGAGCAAGGACATTGGCTTTCATAAAACAGAGGGTATCCACCTATCCGCTGCGGCATCACTCCGTCCAAGCCTCCCTTCAGCAGCACCGTCCAATCACTTGGTCAGTGTGAATCACAGACATGAAAGAGCAGCTCATTGAACCGGAGAGCTTTGCCCCCGAGTGTCTACGGGACAGCACCAGAAATCTGCTCTCAGTTTGTATTTACAATGGACTTGACTCACTAGATGAAAGCTGCTGCCTTCCTGTGGTCTACTCATCACCAGTGCATTCAAGGAAATCACCGTTATAGGAAGCTCCAAAATCCCTGTCAGGACCACCCCAGCAAATTGCTAGAACTTCCGCATCAAGTGCCACGGGACACAATGGAACACTACCGTGAGTTCATCTTCAAAGAAAAAGTTAAGTGCTCCTCAAAGGTGTATGCAAGGTACTTAAATGCCCAATGGCAGAAATCGTGATAACCTTGCCACCCCTGCATGGTCCCTCATATTCTACCCCTTACAAAGCCCCCTCAGGAACAAATCCCTCGTGAACCTGACAACAGCTGTATGAAGTGGAAAGAGGCACCACGATCATCTGGCCTCCACAGATGAGGAAGCTGAGCCTCCAAGACTCTTCGTGACTTGCCCAAGATCACAAAGCTGACGGTGCCCAACAGTGCCAGGGGTGGGGGTTACCTGAAACAGGGCTTTCTAATCCAAACAGTGTTCTTCCCACATATCACATACACACCCTTACCATCCTTGCCAGCAAGAATGAGTTGCTAGACAACAGAGTAGAACTAGGAACTGTAAACCCAGTGTACAAAATGTACAAAATGTACAAATGTACAAAAATGTCCTCTGAGAGTCGAGAATGGCGGAAACAAGGGTTCTACCTAGACAGCAGGCTCACCGTGGCTGTTCATTCATCACTGGAGAGAGAGAACTACATACTCTAATAATATGGAACATGTCCTATAGATCACACATGCCTGTCAAATGAACCAGTTTGGCCTCCTCCTTCATTACAAACTTGACGTGCATCAGTGGGCAGTAAGTGCTACACATTTTTAAGCATCTGAATCCCAAAACAGACTAAGCTTTAACCATATCAAATATTGCTCTGTTCGGCAGGACAAAGATGAGCCAGCCACCCTTTGGCCCCACTGCCTCTTTGAAATGATGCTTCCTTGATGATTTATTGATCTCCCCTTCAAGACTCTGGGCGTTAAAACTAAAAGTTCTCATTTTTTTTGGAAAGATGACTATCGGTCATGTCGCTTTAAATTGTATAGGTTAGCATAAAATTTTACAGGCACATCACTCTCTGTTTGATGAAGATGTCCCTATAATTCAAAATAAAATCCTTGGTCGGCTCAGAGCTTGATGCCAGCTAGAGCTATCCACACAAACAACGGAGACCTCACAGGCAAAATTTCACGCACACACCCTGTTCTAAACCCAGGAGCTCATGGCCAGTGAACACTAGCAGCCCTCGAAATGCTTTTGGTAGAGACTTGGAAAATGTGAACATTCAGTTGACATCTGTTGCTCGAACACATATCCAGATATACATAGAGGTACCCAGAAGTTATAAATCAGCATCAATTGTTTTAGGTATCTCCCATCAGCTCTGATCAGGTTTAACTGTAACATCAACAGAGGAGAACTAACCAGAGATAGGTAGGCACATGGGAATCTCTAATAGTTGTTGACAATGACATATATTAAAACAAGTATCTTCTCTCAGGGCTGAAGCTTTAATTAAATACTCAAAACTTAAGGAGTGACATATTCAAACTCCCCCACAGCACTCCAGAGGCACTTGTACTCTAAGCGGAGGAGCCCCTTTACCTCCCCCTTCAGGAGGAGAGGCTGGACGGAGGGAGCCTAAGCATCCAGAATAAACCCGAATATTTGTTCTCTCCAGCACTTCCAGCTAAAGCAGGACTGTTTGCTTATGTAATGACCGTGCCTCTGCAGAGCTGGTATTTTAGTGGAGGGCATTTTACATGCCTTCATCTGACATCTCTGGGTGTACTGAAAACGTAAATGATGTCATCTGCCCAGGCATGGCTTGGTTACAGTCGGTTAAATAGGGATTACAGTATGTGCATTCAAATGGGAGGCACACATGGTTATCAAAATGCAAACCCCCACACCGTATCTGGTAATCCTGAAGCCCATTACGCTGCATGTTCAGATTGGTCCCATGAGGAGGGCAAACACAAAGATAACCATGGGAGAGAAGAGTGGGGGAAAGGGGAGAAGAAGATTCTCAATTATGACAGGATCTCCCTCTAAACAAAGCTCTGCGGAGTAGAGTGGAGAACAGCTCATGGCCCCTGACTGCAGTCAGGAGCCACAACAGCTCAAGCCGAAGAGCCAGCAGCCCCGTCTCTGGAAAGTCTCCCAGGCCAGCCAAAGCCAAGGCCTGGCTAAGGAGCGACCAGACTGCAAGGCTCATTCTGCACAGCGAGCCGCCCGCAGCCCCAGCCCCAGCGGCCTTCAGAGCTGTTCGCCTTAATGCAGCTGACAAGAGACTCTCCTGGGAAGGGGAAGTGGGTTTCAGGGAGAACTGGATGGCCATAACCAGTAAGGACAGGAGGGAGATGGGCTTCTCTGAAAGCCTAATCCTGTAGTGTCTGGGGAGGACATTTTCATAACAAATGACCTTTGGGACAAGGGTGACCGTAAATGACCTAGGCAGGGAGCTAGCAGCCCTCTTTCTGGAAGAAAACCAAGGAAACCGATGGTACCGACTCCCCTGGGAACAATTTTCAATATGTCACAGTGCAAGTCCTATCACAACAGTCTAAACTCCTAACCTAACCTACCTCATGAATCGAGTCCTTTGTCACTTTCTGGATGAGACGGAGAGGGGTGATCCTCCACAAGTTCAACCATGCGTCTTACACATCTCCTTTCACAGGCCCTCTTCCCCAAGTCTCAACAGACTCTGCTTCTTTAGCCTTTCTCCTCATCTTGTTTTCCCCAACAACAACCCTGGTTAAGTAATTTTGTTTCTGCCTGATAGCCATCCTAGGTAGATGGGACATAGCCACAGGGAGGACAACAACATAAACTCCTAAGAACAGTAATAGTGAATGTCTTGTCGGGATGTCGGGATTCCCAGGGTCTAGAAGGCACCAGGCCTGTAGTGAGCCCCAAGAAAGTCTGAGAGCAGGAAGACTCCCCCAAACACAGAAACTCAGATTCCAGATAATTCTCCAATGCCCAGCTGAAGACTCTGGGAATGAAGCAGGACCTCAGATACCAAAGGACAACAGAAGGACTCCCAAGGCTGGGAGCAGAAGAAAACCAGTTGCTGTGACTGGGATAGAGGGTTGAATGAGGGAGTGGCTAGAGGCAGCCTTTTCTCTATAAATCTGAGAGAAGATTAAGATGGAAACAACTCATGGGTAGTTCCCTTGAGACAAAAATTATCAACTTACTGAGGTTTTCCAAATGCACTTCTAGTAAGCACTTTAGCCCAGCAATTTAGGAAAAAAAAAAAGAGAAACAGCCTATGGTGCCAAAAGAAGGTAAAGTTCCTGAGGAGAAAAGGAGCAAGGACAATTCTAAATCCAAAACAATTAAACACAGTGCAGGGAGAGGTGGGGACACAGAATAGTTGAAAGCAACGAGACAGTCATGGAATATGGAATCAAAAAGACTGAGGTTCAAATCTCTGCCCACCAAGTAGCTCAGCAACCTGAGCCAAATTATTTTACATCCCTCTCAGCCTCGGTTTCCTTATCGACAACACTACCTACAAAATCAGATTCAGGTATGCCAGGCAGGATGGGCTACATAATCTCCGGGTCCCGTGCAAAACGAAAATACGAGACTTTTTCCAAAAATAAAGAATTTCAAAGTGGCAACAACAGAGCATTCAAGCAAGCATGTATCACACACGTCAGGCCAGTCTCAGCTCTGGTCTTCATGATGTCACAACATTTTTTCCGTGTTTGCTAGTTTCCTTCCCCTAGGTCTATTTCCCTATAGAGATCAGATTAAAAAAAAAAAAAGTTCAAAAATAAAGGATGTTAAAAAAAATTTAAAAGGCCTTATCAAGGGGCGCCTGGGTGGTTCAATGGTTAAAGCCTCTGCCTTCGGCTCAGGTCATGATCCCAGGGTCCTGGGATCGAGCCCCGCATCGGGCTCTCTGCTCAGCAGGGAGCCTGCTTCCCCCTCCTTCTCTCTGCCTGCCTCTCTGCCGACTTGTGATCTCTGTCTGTCAAATAAATAAATAAAATCTTAAAAAAAAAAGGCCTTATCAATTTTAAATTTACTTAAGTTGATAACTTTGTGCCATGATTATATAAGGTAATATCCCTATTCTTAGGGCATATACACTGAGGTATTTGGGAGCAGAGGACAATGAGGTATGTAATTTATTCTCAAATTATTCAGAAAAAAAAATTTACTGTGCATGTATATGTGTTAGGAGTGAGTGTGCAAGTCTGTAATGAGAAAGCAGATGGTATAAAGGTTAACAATAAGTAAATCTGGACAGATGAAGTTTCTTTATTGTATTCTTATTCTTGCGACTTTTCTGTGAGGATAAAATTATTTCCAAAGAAAAAGCGTCCATCACATAAAGGTCCCATGTGAGCTTTGGGGGAGCAGAGAGGAAGGAGGAGAGTAACAGCAAAAAAGGGGCAAGGCTGAAACTCTCTACAGACGGGGACCATTTCTACTTTGTTAACTGCCGAATCCGCAGCATAGAACCTAGGTCAACAAACATTTAAAACAGGAAGCAGAAAAGGAAGCAACACCCTGTGCTCAGACTAGCTTGGGAAATAAGGACCCCGGGCAGGAACAGATGGCGGATAGTTACACCAGCACCTGGGAACCAACAAGCTGCCTCTATTTAGCATGAGACCAAGAAGTGTGTGATTACAGGCACAGAGTGTGGCATGGTGTATACCACACCCTGCACCAGAGACTTCGTTCTTGTCACCCGCTAACAGTTCAGGTGAACTCACCTCAGGCCCGCCATTTCACCTCCCACACCTCAGGAGCCCCCCTGACGGAATGTAGGAGGTCACTAATTCGTTCACTGACTGGACATCTCTCACGTACCAGCCTCTAAAGTCATGTTCCCTGTTCTTTAGAGCTTTCATTCTATAAGGATCTCGCAAGCTGGCTGCATTAAATAATTTTCTTGAGATCCTTGAGGTCTTTTCCAGCCCTGAAAATTCTACACAACAATTTCAGAGCTTTTAGTTCCAAAATAGCATGAATATTATTGTATAACCACCCTCTAAAGGACTCATAGAAAATCCATGTTCTCCTAAAGGTGAAAATATATTCAAGATGGTCTATGTTTAACTTAAAAAAAAAAAAAAGTACACATGGGCAGTGAAATGCTTGGGAGCATACACAAATAAGCCTTCTGCCAAGAATCAAGTTGATTTTTGGCAGCCAAGATTCTTGTTCCTTGACAAGGTATACAAATAGTAAGAATTTCAAAAATCTAGTAAAGCTCTGTAGCAAAAAAAAAAATTATAAAACATAGGAATGCTTTTTAAAGCCATAAATTTATCAATGAGAAAATAACTATGAAGTGTAGATTAATGATTAGTATTAAAATTAAAACATCAAAACTATTTTAATTTTCTGTTTCATTAGTTCTTCTCATTCACAGTCAGCTAGCACAAAAATGGTTACAAAGGCTAATTTTGTTAAAGACCTTAGAGAAAAGAGGAAAGAATTGCTTCTTCATGAATACTACAGATGATAAGATAAGAAACCAGTAACACTTTATCTCTTTATATAAATTAATCTAATTTAGAAATAAATTAGTACTATACTATATGCAGAACTTGTTACATATCCAAGAAAAAAATGTTACATGACTAGCATCATGGTACCTATAGTTGCCAGATATTAAACCTCTGCACTGATTTATATTATTTAGGACAAATGGTAAGGGATAGGGGATCAAAAATATAATTAAAGATTCAGAATAAGAAGCTTATGAGAATATTATTTCCCAGATGGTTTCTCAGGAGCTAAAATAGGAACATCCATCTATGAAAGCTGGTCTCAAACACAGGCCGCAAATTGAGATACTAAGTATTTGTCCTTCAAAAACCATCCTCCTGACCCGGACATAACTCACGAAGATCTGGGTACCACATTATTTTCTGGTAGATGCAGAGAGGGCCCACCTCAGCAAGGTAACTTCCACAAGTAAAGGCCATTCATCTGTGGTTTTACAGGGCAGCAGCTTTAAAAGCTTTATCCTTAGAAATGAAAAAGTTCTAAATGTCCTTTGGATTCATGGAGTCAACGCTTTACCAGACAGTCAATTACCAGATAGTGAAATCATTACCTGATCTAAATGCTACATGGATTATATTACTCTGTTTGTAAAGTTCAGCACCTGGCTCCCCACAGAGAGTTCATAATCACCTTTTAGCTATGAAGACACACACGAAAGTCGGTTGGAGGCCACCAGGTAGAGAGAGCCCTCTGTCATGGAACCTTGCTGCCCTCAGCGAGGCGCCAAACGGGGCCAATGCGCAGAACATTCTGCCCTGTAGCAGTTCTGCAGTGACTATCTTCGTACTCACCTGGCCGATACACAGAGGCTTTGAAACGGTTGCAAGTAATACTCCTTTTATGTCACAATATTCCAATGCTATTAAGATCGAACCAGTTCCAATAATCAGAAAAAGCAGAGACTTACAAGATTTATCCCACAGAAAATCCACTTAGCATTTCATAATGCTCAGCTCAGATCATGAAGGCTGGCTGAGGTGGAATGGCAAAAGGCTGGCATTTAGAATTAACTCTCCCAACAGCTGACTGGTATGAATAGGCACCAGTTACCTTCTTTTCTATAAAAGGGGACCGGTTTTAGTCAGAGGTTCACATCCGATTACTTTGAAATGTGATAAAAACTAAAGACTGTGTTAATAGAAGGATGCACAAAAGTACACCTATATACCTAAGAGTGTTTTGAATCATGTTCAGTGATTTCACTAATGTCCTAAAGTCCAGTTGCGCGTTCAGTTTAGAATCCTTCAGTCAGGGGTGCCTGGGTGGCTCAGTGGGTTAAGCCTCTGCCTTCGGCTCAGGTCATGATCTCAGGGTCCTGGGATCGAGCCCTGCATGGGGCTCTCTGCTCGGTGGGGAGCCTGCTTCACCCTCTCTCTGCCTGCCTCTCTGCCTACTTGTAACCTCTCTCTCTGTCAAATAAATAAATAAAATCTTAAAAAAAAAAAAAAAAGAATCCCTCAGTCAGATGGCTTCCCAAGTCCTTCCTGGTTCTGATGCATCAGGCATCACTGCAGACCAGGGTACTGCTTATGTCCTTAGCTGTACCTTCCTAGGTTTTAGACATAGGAAGTTCACATTTTTAAGTCCATTCTACAAAGAAAATTACAGCCCTCATGTCTCCCACTTGGAAATCTGAGCGTTGGGATAGCCTTTGGGGTCTCTGGCTTTAGCTGTCCCCCTCACACATGTTTCCACTCTCTAAATGTGTTGTTTGGTGGGAAACAGTTCTTCCCTTCCCCTTAACTGTTCCTTACAGTTCCTTGGAGGCAGGAACTAACCCCTCATGTCCAAGGGCTCACACCCAACCTGTTCCTTGGAGGCAGGAACTAACCCCTCATGCCCAAGGGCTCACACCCAAGCCCAGGGGATCTCTCTGAGAATCGCTGCTTACATTTCAGAGTGTAGACAAATCACCTGGGAATCTTGTCAAAATGCAGAGTTCAACGCAGGATTTCCAACACACTCCTAAGCACGGCTCCATTTCCAACCAGTTCCCAGCCCCCACACCTACCTGGTTCTCTAAGTGCCCTTCTCAGCCTAAAGGCAACTCACACTGGTGCCTCTGTGGAGTCCTTTAGTGGCCTCTAGAGGGTCTTGAAGCTCTTCTAAAACACTCAAACCCACAACCTGAGTTGCTTTAAAAGAAACAAGTTTGTATAACACATCATTGTACCACAATGGAAGAAGCAGCAGCTGACAAACCTGGGTTTGAACACCATCATCTAACAATGTGTTTTGTGGCTAATTGCCTACCTCTCTGAGTTTTATTTGTAAAACTGTCTTGTTGAAAAAAAAAAAAAAAACTGTCTTGTTGAAAGACTCAAGAGAGATTAGCTGGAAAAACAACCACCATTGCTAATTCTAGGGGCAACTTTGATTCAGGATCAACCCTAAAATTTCCTGATGGTGCCCCAAGAATATGCCAGTGTAGAATCCACTGATTCCTCCTGATAGGTCTAAACTTGGTTATCTTAGCATCGGCCCCAAATTCCTCTCTGTGGCCCCCATACAACCCCACATACAAAGAAGGAGGTATCATGCCACGTAAGAATAATCTAAGACAAGATTTCTCCTTTCTAACTCTGAAACTTCTAGGAATAACAAAGGGGTCCCCAGCATTGGTCTTCTCTCACACAAAGGAGAACAGATGTCTGACACAGTTTGCCTTCTACAAGAAAATGTGTGCGCTTCTCCAAGTCTCTGGGTACCCCTTTCACCAAGATCGACAGGCGTTACATCTCAGGGTTACATCTGAGCTACTCCAAATGAAGGCACTGTTCCTGCAATTCCTGTGTTTCATATTTATTTCTCTATCAACTCTTTAATTATCCTGCTGTGAACTGTGTAGTCCTCATCATGGATTAATCAAAACAAAATGCTATTTTTATATTCTTTGTTGCCTGTTCTTAAGAACCTTCCCAAAGTATTTCTGTTCACCACCAGGAGGCCGTGGATAACATTGTGAGATCAGTTAATGCTCAAAGGTTTATTTCTGTATCATGTAACAAACAGATCTATTGGCTATGAGACAAACAACATTTTAAGGACTCTAAGAAAACATATTAAAAAGAATATGAGGGGCACCTGGGTGGCTCAGATGGTTAAGCATCTGCCTTTGCCTCAGGTCATGATCTCCAGGTCCTGGGATCGAGCCCCATGTCGTCGGGCTCCCAGCTCAGTGGGGAGTCGGTTTCTCCCTCTGCCTCTCCCTGTTTGTGTCCTCTCTCTTTCTCCCTCTCAAATGAATAAAAACTTTAAAACTAAATTAATTAATTAACAAATAAATTATGAAATAAATCTGTTAGGAAAGAAAATACTGATATGAAGGTAAGCATATCACTTGCGCTCCATCTGCATAAAAATCAAGATTTTCATGTAAACTAATACCTGATATAGTGGACCCATCGATGTTTCAGTCAATCAGCAACCTTGGCCCATTGATTCTCACCCCTCCCAGTGCATCAAAATCACTTAAAGGGGGGCACCTGGGTGGCTCAGTGGGTTAAGCTCTGCCTTCGGCTCAGGTCATGGTCTCAGGGTCCTGGGATTGAGCCCCACGTCGGGCTCTCTGCTCAGCGGGGAGACTGCTTCCTCCCCCCTCTCTCTCTGTGCCTGCCTCTCTGCCTACTTGTGACCTCTGTCTGTCAAATAAATGAATAAAATCTTTAAAAAAAAATCACTTAAAGATAAACAGATTAGAGATATAGAGGTATAGCTATATATACACAGATATAGTAAATAGATAAAAATGTAGGTATAAGGAATGAATGAATGGAGAAGACATCTTGGTCCCACACCCAAGAGATTATTTTTACAAGACTGGAGTAGAACCCAACCATCACTATTTTTTAAGCACCCCAGAAGATGCTAATGTAAAACCAGAGTTGAGAATTGCTACTTCATATTTGGTTGTTAGATCATTTTAAGAAAGTGCAGGCATAAAACACACACCGAGGGGCGCCTGGCTGGCTCAGCACATAGAGCATGCATGCGGCTCTTGATCTCAGGGTTGTGAGTTCAAGCCCCGCGTTGGGTATAGAGCCTGCTTAAAATAAATAAAATAAAACGAAACACGTACTGAGATTATCGATTGTTTTTCCTGTTTCTTTGGTCTTTTCTGTACTCTCCAGCTCTCTTACAGTGAGCCTATATTGGTATCATCATAAAAATAAAGTGGAAAAAATTTTTAAAGAAAACCAGCATCCACAAAATCCCAAGCATAAATGACCCTTCTCCATTTTCCTGCTTCCTCTATACTCACACTATTTGTATCCAGAGCCTTCTTATTAGATGTCCCTCTTCCCATACTTTTAAGATTTAGTACAATATAGGCTATCACAGAAAATAACCGTTATCAAACTCATGAATACTGTGGCTCCGTTGAGACTATGTATTTGTCACCTTAAACCTGGGGTTTTCAACCCACCAGAATCTAATTGGCTGCCCAATGGCGTGTCCTGGGGAGTTCTAAAACTTCTCCAACACCCTGCCACACCCCAGACCAATTAGATCAGAATCTCGGAGGGGGTCAAACACAACAGTTTTATATCCCCAGGTGATTCCAATGGACAGACAAGGCTGGGAACCACTGGCTCTAAGAGTTAATTAATACAAATCTCCACATCCAGATATAAGCTCCTTCGAGATTAAAAGCACAATACCTTGAAATTCTGACACCAATGTAATTTCAAAGAATGGTCATTTGTGAATGTACATCGATGTTCAATTTCAAGTTAGCAAGGAATAAAAATAGGCACTAAATAATAAATGTGTTCACCGTTCTCCCTTCTAATTGAGCATGTCGCCATCTTTTATATTTAAATACGAAAAATTCAAAGAACTCTGTGATATGCCACATATTCTGACCAAGATCAGAAATAGGCAGCCCAAAATTGGACCAAAAAAATGTTTTCACAAATTCTACATTTATCTTACCCATGTAGGTGTTATTTCTGAGTAACTTTGCTACCTGGAAATCAGGAGCATACTCTTATATTGCTTGGGGACTCTTAGATGAAAGGCCTAGATGCGAACCACTTTTCTTATTTGCAAATCTGAAATAAAAGTGCATGTCCTTAAGTTTTAAAGAAGCCCTATGCTGTTTGATTATTCTTCTCAGGTACCCCCAGGCCTCCTATCCTCCTCTTTTATGGAGGAAACTGGTGCTTTTGTTTTGGAGCAGGTCTATGCGATCCTCTCTGGGGTTAAGAATTAGCCCACAGACAATACTCACTTCTCTGGACTGAAGATTTTTTAGACACAGGCAGCAGAGAATTTTAATAGTATGCAAAACACTGCAATTAGGCAGGTTTTACTGATAGTGTTATTTTAATGAGTGAAACCTCCATATTCAGAGTTGAATAAACTCAACACACATATAACCAACATGGAATTTCTGGAAAGCAGTATTAAATGAATGCAAAAGGTCCAAAATTCTTTTAAAGAAATGAGTTTGTCCTTTTCCATTTCAAGACATGATACGTTTGTAATCATCTTTTCTAAAGCACACTAGGATTCTCAGCAGAAGTGGCCTTTTCCCTCTCAATCTCAGGAAGAGACGGTTTATGGGTATTCTTTTGTTCTCCATGGCAAAAGCATGAGCAAAGGAAAGAAAAGGGATGGCAGCCAGAGAACGGATATATTCCAGGGCACAAAGAATAGGAGCCAAATTTAGAGTGCAAAACTAATGAAAGAGTAGACGGTTCTTATCTCCCTTCTTAAAGGAATAAATTCATCCAGCAGTATTTTACTGAGCATCTACTATAATGCACGCAGTGAACGCTACTACGTACTGGAGACAGACGTCAAAAAAGTCTCCATTCTCCTGGAACTTAGAAGGAATGGGGGGGACAGAAATTACCTATTTTAAATTTAAACATTTATTGTTTATTGGGGGGACAGAAATTAAAAGTTTTCATAAAACTGCTGTATTACAACAGTGATAAGGCAGTGAGGCTGCAGCGTGGGGTAACAGGAGAACCTAAAACGGGGGCCTGGCCTAGGCTGGAAGGTCAGAAAGGCTTCCCTGCAGAAGGGACCTTCACTCCGGGGTCTGAAGGAGGAGTTGAAAGCTAGACAAGTGAAGAAGAAGTAAGTTTTGTTAGCGAAGAACGCAAAGGTTGGCAGAGCCGCAGCATAATGAGGGAGGGGAAGAGTAGGTTGAGGTTGGTGAGGCTGACGGGCACCAAGGAGGGAGTTCTGGGTCTGGTGGGTGGGGTCTCAGGACCTGGACAGCAACAGCGGTGTCAGGTGAGAGGGTAGACATCGGGGTAAGGAGCACCAAGGGGTCTAAGCCAGGGTGCACTCTTGGGAGCTACCAGCGTGTGGATGGGAGTGGAAGCTGTGGGAGGGTGAAACCACTTCACGCTAGGCCAACGAGCTTTAAATGTGAAATCTGAATACCCCTTTGACACCAAGAGTTGGAACTTATAATAACCTCAGACATACTTGCT
This sequence comes from Martes martes, assembly GCF_963455335.1. NCBI lineage: Eukaryota > Metazoa > Chordata > Mammalia > Carnivora > Mustelidae > Martes > Martes martes. The sequence continues at coordinate 79,866,355 of NC_137888.1, forward strand.
GAGAGAAATGAGTCCTAAGAAAATACAAAGTATCACAGGGCCTCTGGGATGACTTTTCATTTACACAGTACAAAGGGACAAACTTGCATTTTTTTAACCTCTGTTTTGATAGACGTGAAATAGGAAGGTTTTGTGACTACAAATGCAATCGCTAATAATGATTACCGTGGTCCAAGAAAAAAAAACCTGGATCTTTTGTGCAACTAAATGAAATAATTATGTTGCCCTAAAAGAACCCTGAATCTACTCATGGAAAGACATTTCATCCTCCCATCAATCTCTGTGCATATATTAGGCACAGAGTAGGAAAAGACAATTGGGAAAATGAGAGAGCAGGGGAAAATTAATTATAATTATGGAAATGCAGCTTAAAGAACAAAGGCTTAAATTTGTAACACCGGTCTAAGGGGAAATAATTCTCATAAGCAACCATTTAAAACGTGAAAAGTCTGCAAATCTGAAGGAAACGTTGACTGTTTATTAGACATGTTATTTCTTCTTTCTAATTTAGTAATCAGAAAATTGGTATTCCCAAGCATAAAGGAATAAAACAATCAAGGGCCCTTCTGCTTGGCTGGACTCCCAATGGCCACGGTTTAAGAGAAAGAACTTGAGTCCAACAGGAAGGGACTGCCACGGTTCTCACTTAAAAGGCAACAGGCTCATTACTTCTTTTTTTTTTTTGCTTTTCATAGTTTAACTTTTATTGAAACATAAGTAGTAATTGCAGTTGATGATTATGTTTATCTATTTAATAAAAGTATATTAAAAATTATAATTAAAAAAGCTTGGTTCTAAATTAATTATACCTATGCCCATAATCAACTTTTAAGATTATTTATTAGTTTATTTATTTATTTAACAGAGAGCGAGAGATCACAAGTAGGCAGAGAGGCAGGCAGAGAGAGAGGGGGAAGCAGGCTCCCCGCTGAGCAGAGAGCCCTATGTGGGGCTCGATCCCAGACCCTAAGATCATGACCTGAGCCGAAGGCAGAGGCTTAACCCACTGAGCCACCCAGGTGCCCCTAATCAACTTCCTTTTTTCTTTTTTTTTTAGTTTTATTTTTTCAGTGTTCCAAGATTGTTTATACACCATACCCAGTGCTCCATGCAATACATGCCCTCCATAACCCCACCACCAGGCTCACCCGTTCCCCGAAACCCATCCCTTCTAAAACCCTCAGTTTGTTTCTCAGAGTCAACAGTCTCTCGTGCTTCGTCTCCCCCTCCAATTTCCCCCAATTCACTTTTCCTTTCCTTCTCCTAATGTCCTCCATGTTATTCCTTACGCTCCACAAGGAAGTGAAACCATATAATAATTGACTCTCTCTGTTTGACATATTTCACTCAGCGTAATCTCCTCCGCCCCATCCATGTTGATACAAAAGTTGGGTATTCATCCCTCCTGATGGAGGCATAATACTCCATTGTATATATGGACCATATCTTCTTTATCCATTCATCTGTTGAAGGGCATCTCAGCTCTTTCCACAGTTTGGCGACCGTGGCCATTGTTGCTATGGACATTGGGGTACAGGTGGCCCTTCTTTCCACTACATCTGTATCTTTGGGGTAAGTACCCAGTAATGCAATTGCAGGGTCATAAAGTAGCTCTATTTTTAATTTCTTAAGGAATCTCCACACTGTTTTCCAAAGAGGCTGCACCAACTTGCTTTCCTAGCAACAGTGTAAGAGGGTTCCCCTTTCTCCACATCCTCTCCAACACTTGTTGTTTCTTGTCTTGTTAATTTTGGCCATTCTAACTGATGTAAGGTGGTATCTCAATGTGGTTTCGATTTGAATTTCCTTGATGGCTAACGATGATGAATATTTTTTCATGTGTCTGTTAGTCATTTGTATGTCTTCTTTGGAGAAGTATCTGTTCATGTCTTCTGCCCATTTTTTGATGTGATTATCTGTTTTTTGGGTGTTGAGTTTGAGGAGTTCTTTATAGATCTTGGATATCAGCCCTTTGTCTGTAGTGTCATTTGTGAATATCTTCTCCCATTCCATGGGTTGCCTCTCTGTTTTGTTAACTGTTTCCCTTGCTGTGCAGAAGCTTTTGATCTTGATGAAGTTCCAAAAGTTCAATTTTGCTTTTGTTTCCTTTGCCTCTGAAGACGTGTCTTGAAAGAAGATGCTGTGGCCGATGTCGAAGAGGTTACTGACAGGCTCATTACTTCTAACTACTAAAGCTAAATAAAGCTTCAAAGACTGAACGTTGTTACTTCTCATCCGTCTGGGCTTCCCAAATATCCGGACCTTGTTTGCCATTTTGCACTCTACCCAGATCTTTTCGTCCCCTTGTCATTAGAGAATGTGAGTAGCCCCGACATAGAAAGCATAACAAGAAAGATCACAGTGGATTCAGTTACTCAGCAAAATCTCCCCGTCATTAGATTCCCGAACGGGGGAAAAAAGGCTAAGACAACTCAGCACGGACTTATATGAGTCTAGATTATTGCTTGGTTCTGATCAACCCAGCTACATAAACTTGCACAAAGCAAGTACAATGAAGAACAACAGAACCTCTGGGGAAATTAAGTCACCCGAATTCAAAACCTTAGTGGGCAAAATCCAGAGTGGAGTGGCTGTGGAGAGGTCCAAGGAGAATTTTCAGGGCTTAGGGGGATAGCATTCCATCCATTCAAAGTCACATTCCCTGATCCCCTATTGTGTGTACAGCCTCAAGCCTAGAGTGCCAGGATGGCATGAGGAATGAAATCAGAGGAAGTACCCCTCCGCCCCAGAGACAAGCAGGGGAAGAGCTACCAAAGAATGATTCAGAGATTTCTATAGGCTTGTGGGAGTCACCCAGGTAACAGTGTGAGAAGAGACAAAAGAGACTATAGTCAGTAGGTCTGGGAAGAGCAGGCAGCATGACACCTTGTGAACAAGCACAGAGATAAGAAAAGGGCCAGGACCAGACAGTTGCGCCAGTGTCCTAGGGAAAGGGAAGCCACGCCTCAGCCAAAGGGAATTCAGAAAGGGACAATGGGTGGGGCTGAAGGGAGCCAGCAGGTCCTCTCTGAAAGAGTCCCTGGTGAGGGGCCAAGTGAAATTAACATTCACAGAGGATGGACCCAGAGGGAGTCCGGATCACCTCCCCGCCACCCACATACAAATCAGGTACCCAGCTGTGGCTTCTAGAACTTTGCTTTCCATCTCTCTTCCTTCTACCAAAACCTGAAGAGCCAGGCCTGAATTCCTCCTCAAGGGGAAGACGTATAGCAGAGTTCCCTGAGCCTCTACCCTCAAACCCCAACAGGTAGCTCAGGCCTGTGTCGGGGGTCAGGAAGGAGACGGAACATGAAGGAGTTTGAGATGAATGTTGTAAATTAGATTAGACCCTCAACAACCAAAAAGTAGTCAGAAAGTAATAGAATTCACCCAAGATGTTGGGAAGAGTACTTTTTTAAAAGCATTTGCTGGAGGGCACCTGGGTGGCTCAGTGGGTTAAAGCCTCTGCCTTCGGTTCAGGTCATGATCCCAGGATCCTGGGATCGAGCCCCACATTGGGCTCTCTGCTCCACAGGGAGCCTGCTTTCTCCTGCCTGCCTCTTTGCCTACTTGTGATCTCTGTCAAATAAATAAAATATTTTTAAAAATAAAAATAAAATAAAATAAAATAAAAAATAAAAATTTTTTTATTTTATAAAAAATAAAAAATAAAATAAAAAAATAAAAATAAAATATTTTTAAAATATTTTTTAAAAAATAAAATAAAAGCATTTGCTGGAGATGGCACCCGGGTGGCTTAGCTATTGAGAGCATCTGCCTCAAGTTCTGGGATCGAGCCCCGCGCCAGGCTTCCTGCTTGGCGGGGAAGCCTGCTCCTCCCTCTCCCACTCCCTCTGCTTGTGTTCCCCACCCCTTGCTGTCTCTCTCTCTCTCTCTCTGTCAAACAAATAAATAAAATCTTATTTTTTTTAAAAAAAGCACAATCATTGGAGAGAAAAAAAAACAATTTCTTGTATATGCTACACTCAATTGAGAATATGCCATAAACCAGCCACAGATGGAATGTCCATCATAGAGAAATACAAAAAAGAAATGAACCTCAAATTTTAAAATGTAAAATAAGTAGCATTTCATTGAGAGTTTCCTTGAGAATTTTTCTGTAAGTCCAGGAAATGAAGGAATAGCACATGTTCCCAAAAAGCTAAAAAACCATTTTGTTTCATACCAGCTCGTATTAAAAGGTTATTTCTGTTGTGTTATAACGAGTACATAAGTATCCACTTTTGTAAGGCTGGCTGTAATTTATCCTGACAACGGAAAGAGGTAAGTGCATAAATCAGTTTGGTCAGTTAATTCATGGCAAATTCTCCAATTACCCTCCACTTAAAGTGGGATGAGGAGAGAAGGTTAAAAATCAAATAAAAAATTTTTAAACACAAGCACTTAGAAAGAAGTGTTTAAGTCGTTTGTCCTAAATCACGGCATTTTGCTGACATGGCAACTTGATCCCGGAGGGAGAAACTCACCCAAAGCAACCCAGCTAGAGGGCAGCCCCCGCAACATGCCACACCTAGGTCAGGCTCGTTCTGCTTCTACCCAGGCCTTTAGTAACACTGGCATATTTGCAAGGGGCACCAGAACATCACAGACCTGAAGGAATACCTCACTAGATGCCTTCTGCCTTGGTGGCCATCCTCTGGGGATGAGGGATGGGGGAGGGGAAACGTGAGAAGTGGGCTGAAGAGCAATTTACTGGGGGAGGCTGTTCCAGAATTACTTCTATTATAAAAAACGACTTGGGGTGCCTGAATGGCTCAGTGGGTTAAAGCCTCTGCCTTCGGCTCAGGTCATGATCTCAGGGTCCTGGGATCAGGCCCCGCATCAGGCTCTCTGCTCGGCGGGGAGCCTGTTTCCCCCTCTCTCTCTGCCTGTCTCCCTGCCTACTTGTGATTTCTGTCAAATAAATAAATAAATAATCTTTTAAAAAATGAATAAATAAATAATAAAATAAAAACGACTCAATACATTTTCTCCCTTATGACCTATCTTCTTTTTTTTCCCACCCTCTCTCTCAACTCATGCTTGAAATTTTTTGCATGCAGTGTTAACTCTCCCAAGAGACAATACTTTTTTTTAAGTGATCTCTATACTCAGTGTGGGGCTTAAACTCATGACCTCAAGATCAAGAGTTGCACACTCTACCAACTAAGCCAACCACACGCTCCCAAGAGGTAATACTTTTCATCTTAATGATGCTTGCAAAATTTTGACTGTCATTTCATTAATAGTAATTCTATGTGTACTCACATTTTCTGGACCTAGAAGATGTTTATACAATCATTGGATGGAAAAGCTAAGCTTAGTAATGACACTAATATAAAATCTAGTAATGCCCCTAAGCCCAAGAAGCTGCTGCTGAATTCATAATGCGTTAATAAAACAGCCTCATTATTGAGAACCATAATTCCCTTCTGCGTAATTTCATTGTCCTTTCATATACACCAGGCAGGATCTGGCATTCTTCCTTCTTTTTCCAGTATAGATGGAATTCCAGTGTAGGGGGAGTAAACTTCTCCATTCTTCTTTTTTGAATATAAAGACATTTGTCCTGAAACCTTGCTTATCAGTCCTAACTACTAGTCTCTCCATGGTCAGAACTCACGAGTGCTTATAGGCGCATGCATGCTTGGACGCGAACGTGTGCACATGCACACACACACATCTTCTCCCTAAAGTGAAATGTGACGTTCTACCAGTGCAAAACTAACTACAAAGTTGACAGTCAAAAGAGAATCTTACCTCCTTCGGATGACCATCGTTCCAGCCTTTCCTTCCTGCATCCTGGCCTGAAGGACACTCTCATTCACTACATACCCATCCTGATGTCTGACTACACAGAGACCTCAAGCGCTGTTGCTAGTGGGAACTTTGGAAGCTGGCAAAACGCTCACTTCAGAGAGAGGGAAACTGAGGACCCCCCCAAGGGGACAAAGGCAACACAAGTTAGTAGTGAAACTAGAAACAGAACTAGTCTCCAGGATCCCACTCGAGCCTACTTTCTTTTACAAACTGGTAGTCAAGTTTCTAAACTCCCATCACCGAGTAGGCCTCTGGCCAAGAAAGGGAGGTCAGATGAAAAGCAATTCATTACATTAATTAACCAAGTTAATTAGTTGCATTAGAGGGTTGCTTGAGGCAAAGTAAGAATACATATAAGGCACTTTTCATGGGGCACCTAGGTGGCTCAGTGGGTTAAGCCTCTGCCTTCGGCTCAGGTCATGGTCTCAGGGTCCTGGGATGGAGCCCCACATCGGGCTCTCTGCTCAGCGGGGAGCCTGCTTCCTCCCCCCTCTCTCTCTGTGCCTGCCTCTCTGCCTACTTGTGACCTCTGTCTGTCAGATAAATGAATAAAATCTTTAAAAAAAAAAAGAATACATATAAGGCACTTTTTGAAAAGACATATTACACACTTAATAAGAGAACTATCCTTAACTCTATCCCTGGATAGTAAGAGAGACTCATAATTCAGTTCAAAACCTTTCTACTCTAGATTTGTGATGGTCATTCAGAAACATTCACTATAACATGATAACAACAGAAATAAATGTCAGTGTAAGTTGGAATGATACCATAATAATTTATAGGAAATCAATTAATAATTCTTTCCAACATCACAATTATAATTAGCAGTGCATAAAAACAAAAATTAAGTCACCTCTAAACTTATTCTATTAAGGAACTCAAATGTGTGGGAAAATGTACGTGCATAAAAAATTATATATATTAATTGCAAATACATTGATTACTGGTTTTAAAAATCTGTCCCAGGTCAGAAAAAAATGCCACAATTCACTACAACCAAGAGAAAAAGGAGAAAGTATAGGTAATTTTCAAGTAAGAATAATTCATGGAAGTACAATCTATTAAAACAAGATTCCAAGGCACATGCCTGGCTCAGTTAGTAGAGCATGTGATTCTCGATCTTGGGGTTATGAGTTCGAGCTCCAAATTGGGTATAGAAATTGCTTAAAAATAAAATCTTAAAAAAAGAAACCCAAGATTCATGTAACACAAACCATTCTTTGCCCAAGTTTTATTCCCCCCTATTTCAAACACAGCAGGTGAATAAAAGCCAAGTACAGACTAACCTCAGCGATTAGCTTCTTCAGTAGGTACACAGTCCCTTTGGATCATTAGATTCCCTAAAAATCTGGGCAAAGGACAGATGAGTGGGAAATAAAAAACAGCTTTTCATAATTCCTATCAGGGATGCTCTCATCACTGAACACAGAACCATGTCAATTCAACCAGGTCATTTTTGTCAGCCAATATAGATCATTTTTTAACTTTTCCAGCCATTCCATTCCTACCATTAGGATTGTTGCAAAGAGGAAAGAGAAGATAAAACACTGGACAGAAACAGACTCTTAACAGTGTTTCTCTTTGGGTTGTGGGATTGTGGGTAATGAAAACATAACCACCACCTCCATACTCAGAAAATGAGGCTATGAATATGCTTTTTGAACTGTGAAATAGTATACAAATGTTACTTTTTGCTTTTTTGTTACTTTTGTTACTTTTTGTGACAAATGTTACTGTTTTACTTTTTTTTTATTTTTTAAAGATTTTATTAATTTATTTGACAAAGAGAGAGAGAGCACAAGCAGGCAGAGTGGCAGGCAGAGGCAGAAAGAGAAGTAGGTTCCCCAATAAGCAAGGAGCCCAATGAGGTACTCAATCCCAGGACCATGGGATGATGACCTGAGCCGAAGGCAGCAGCTTAACCGACTGAGCCACCCAGGTGTCCCTGTTTTACTTTTTTTAAAAAGTGATTTTTTACTTTTATTGATCACTGTAGCCCATATAGTCCATTTTCATGTAGCTCTTTCCTCCTCAGACTACTGCTTAAACCTGTATGTAAGGAGTCCAACCAACACAATTTGCACAAGAAAATCTGTATAGTCTAAAAGTCTATTATCTTGCAGCAGAAGTGGTTTTTTTCTGTTTATAATGGAACAGATTTTCTTTCTTTTTGTTTTGATTGATTTGGTTAAATGAGAAGAGTTCTCAGCATAAACAGGGAGAAACCAAGCTAGTAGGCAAAAAGCATCAAACTCACATCCCATATTCCAGAAGCCCCTTCCAAAGGTATCAGACATTTCTGACCCAACAGGTCCTGCCTTCTCTCTTCTCTCAGGCACATTCTGAAATCCTCTACACAGATATTATCTCTGGAGCTCCCCTGGCTTAAAATGTATAAGACTCCTCACAACTCCCCATTAAGTTAAGTAAGTTCCTATCTTAACAGACAGACGTTCATTTTTGCAGAGGTAAACAAAGAGGAGAAGTAGAGACATCGCTGTTTCCCGAATTACATATCCTTAGGCACAGAAATCCAAAATGGTGGGCGCCTGGGTGGCTCAGTGGGTTAAAGCTTCTGCCTTCGGCTCAGGTCATGATCCCGGGGTCCTGGGATCGAGTTCCACATCGGGCTCTCTGCTCTGCAGGGAGCCTGCTTCCTCCTCTCTCTGCCTGCCTCTCTGCCTACCTGTGATCACTGTCTGTCAAATAAATAAATAAAATCTTAAAAAAAAAAAAATCCAAAATGGTATTTTACACTATCAGAAATACTTATAGCTACTGCTTTATTATAAATGAATACAATCATAATTCTAATTGGCTTTCATCCTTTCAATCTTGGGAAAATCTGGTATCTCTAATTCCTTTGAAAACCGTAGCTCTGTGCTCGCTTCGGCAGCACATATACTAAAATTGGAACGAAAACCGTAGCTCTAACGTGTAAGCAACCAATTCATATTTTAAGTATTCTACTGCCCCCTTGTGTATCTCATGTTCAGTGAAAAGGTACCTCACAAAAATTACTGTTGTAATTCTCAGAAGTACTTCAATTGACTCTCAGGTAGTAGAACTATAGACAACCTCGAGATCATCAAGACCAGCAGGCTCATTTCGCAGGGAGAGAACGAGGCTCTCAAAGGATTATACCATTTGCTCCACATCATAACACAGAGCTACTTAATAGCAGAGCAAATACTACCGGATCGAACTTAAGCTTCTGAGTGCTGATTTCGTTCCCAAAAGGGAGATAGCTGTCTGGAACAAAAGAAATGATGGCATTTTGGAGTTAGAAAGATCAGAGTTTGAAATTTAGATCACCATTTATTTCACAACCTCCCTGAACCTCAGCTTCCTCCACATGAAATGGGATGAACATTAACCAGTGCAAAGGTGTCGAACGAAAGCAATATGAGTGTTCATCAAGCCTTCAGCATGATATAATAATATACTAAGCACTAATACAACTATAAAAATAAAAAGAAAATTGTTTTTAAATCGGTAAAGCTTTTGAGATCTCTGGACAAAGGCATTCTAAAATACTATATGAAAGCACTTAAATCTGAACTTTGTCTAATCAGGCACAAAATAAATCTTGAAAAAATAAAGCTACTTTTTCTAACTCCTGGGTTTCTTCACTTATCATATTTATTCTTTTTTTTATTACAAATAAAAACTTGTAACAGAAAATACCCCACAGCAAATGCCGTGTGTGTGTGTGTGTGTGTGTGTGTGTGAGACAGAGATGAAGGAATGAACAGAAACTTTAGATGAGGTTCACAGAAAAACAGAGCAGAACTCAGGGTCACAGGGTAAAGTCACAACTCCCCTTTGCTAAGGAGTCATTCACCTGCAAGACACTGCAATGCCAGGAGAGCCAGTCTGGAAAGGTAGAGGCAGGATTTAGTTTTGACCTTGATAATAATTAACTAGGTCAACTTGGGACAGTCATTTCATCTCTGCTTCCCTTTCTTGACCTGTGAGATAAAGTACTCCTTACCCTAGGAAAGTCCTATAGTGGGGTAGCATAATGAATGTGAAAAAAGAAAAAAAAAATTGTACCCTCTTAAGTACTTTTAAGATTTTTTTATTTATTTATTTGACAGAGATCACAAGTAGACAGAATGGCAGGCAGAGAGAGAGAGGGAAGCAGGCTCCCTGCTGAGCAGAGAGCCCCATGTGGGGCTCGATCCCAGGACCCTGGGATCATGACCTGAGCGAAAGGCAGCAGCTTAACCCACTGAGCCACCCATGTGCCCAACTCTTAAGTACTTTAATAAAGTAAGTAAGGCTGAGCTTCTCTTAAACTTAACTGAAAGCAATAATAAAGCATTAGTCTGTCACCAAATCAGGAAAGAAGAAGTAAACTTGGAAAGTCGAAGGCAGCTGAGATGATAGGATTGTTAAACAGTACTCGGATCCCTGGGAAATTTCTCCCTCTACCCTCTACATTTCCCCCAGCTTTTGATGTAGATTGCTCCAAAAATACTGACCACAAGTAAATCTTTGACTCTTAAATAAATTTCACTCAAGGATATCCCGATAGCAGGACTGACAGAGCTTATCCCTGACTATGTATCACAAAACACACACCCCAGCAGGGGAAAAGCAATTCATCTTAGTTTGCGGGGAGAATTGACAAGTCTCGATTCCTCTCTGATTGGTGGCTGCAGTAAGGCCACCTGAGTATGACAGGTAAGTGCTGTGAATGGCTCTGCGGCCTGATAGTAGACACATACCATGCTGGTAACAAGCAGACTGATGACTTGCATTTATTAACTGAACACTTACTATGGGTTGAGCCCCCCAAAATTCAGACATCAGGAAGGATAGGATTGGAGTTGACAGCATAAAGGAGGAAAGGCACTGATCTAAACTAATTTGTAAGGAAGAAAGTGGTAACCCCATTATGGTTATTGGGGCAGGCACATTGCTTATACCTGGAGGGGATGAGACCAGTGGATGAGACCAATTTGCTTCTCAGGCAAATTATCCATAAACGAGTTAACTTGAGCTCTTGGTTCGACCCAGCAACGACACCATATTTGCATCCAGAGCGCTGGAATAAAAGTGCTGTCAGAAATAAACTAAAAGCTCCAACTTCACAAACACAAAAGGCAGCTCACCATGAAATACACTGTTGTCCACCAGAAAATGCCTGCGGTACTGCACACAGTTTCTTTTCTCCAAGTTCCAGTAGCTCATTGTCAGGAGATTGCTGGCACAGCATCAAAACCAAATTGCTCTGTCGAGGGAAACAGAGGGAGACAAACATGAGGAAAATGGCAGCCACACGCTCACCGTGGAAACATAATGCATCAGTTACCCGTCATGATGAGGCAACACAGGCCCCATACAACTTCTCCAAACGTGGAACTGGGATCCCCTAAGTCCTAAGAAGTTTCCCACAAGTCTTCCCAGAGGGTAGGACGTCACTTAACACACCACAGACAGTAGCTTTTTCAAACAGCACCTTTTGGAACTCAGTCATTGCCATCTCAAGGGGGGAATAAATCTACCACCAGAGAATAAGTTTCAGGACTGGCTGATGTGCTCCAGGCCTCGCCCATGTTTGGCCAGGACCAAAACCAGGCAAAGCTGATGACTTCTGAGGAAGTTTCATCTCTAGGAGGAGAGGTAACCATCATTCCCAGTTCCTGAATTTTGGCTTGGTACCTCTCTGGTAGACTGTGCAATCAATCCATAGGCATCTTAGAAATTATAACAATGTCTGTGTAGCCACGGATAAGCCAAACACAGTAAGAAAGCTTGCCTCCCTCTTTTGGTTTCACTGGTGGCCCATTCAGGACCATTAAGGCCTGGCTCAGCACACACTACACTCACTGGTGTAAGGAGAACTGGGCACAGGTCTCAAGCCGTGTGGACAAGAAGCGGTGCCTGCCCCTCCATCAGGCCTGCCCCTGCACAGAGAGCACAATGCTAACTAGAGCAAGCGTTTGAAAAGCAGAGATCTGAGCTGATGAATTAAACTCCTCCAAAAGCTGATGTGCATAACCCTGAACAAGGCCCCCATTGTTCACAGGATTTGGCTAAAGCAACTTTTCAGAATTCCAGCTCCTTTTCTGGTCACAGAATAAAGCCAGGCAACACCAAGCGGGGCTGGCATGAAGGAAAACCCACAGGTGGGAAACGATTTGTTATCTGTCCTATTAGAACAATGTAGAGTTTTGTAAAGATACTCCAGGATGAAGTCAGCCACTTGGTGAAAAAAATTATCAGAGCTTTGTCTATTCATCAATGGAACAATTGGTGAAGGCTCCTAACGCTTTTGCCAGAGCTTCTCCTTGGCTCAAAGGCTCCTTCTTAACCCTCTCCAGCAGCAATCTTACCTGACTCCAGCCTATCCATTTTTTTTCTGGCTTCATGCCTCATTCCCACCTGGCTAAGTCTGGCTGTCACTCCTACTTCCTCAGGCTGAAGATGAGTCCCACCAGGGGTGCCTGGGTAGCATCTGCCTTTGGCTCAGGTCATTATCCCAGAGTCCTGGGATCGAGTCCCACATCGGCTATCTGCTCAGCGGGGAGTCTGGTTCCTGCTCCCGCTGCTTGAGCTCACTCGCTTGCTCTCTCTGTCAAATAAATAAACTCTCTAGGGATGCCTGGGTGGCTCAGTCAGTTGAGCCACTGCCTTCAGTTCAGGTCATGATCCCAGGGTCCTGGGATAGAGTCCCACATTGGGCTCCCTGCTCAGCGGGGAACCTGCTTCTCTCTCAGCCTCTGCCTACCACTCTGCCTGCTTATGCGCTCGCTCTCTCTCTCTCCGCCCGCTCCCCCTGACAAATAAATAAATAAATCCTTAAATAAATAAATAAACTCTCTAAAAAGAAAGTGAGCCCCACAAATCTAAGTTAAAACCACCTATGGGGGATGCCTGGGTGGTTCAGTTGGTTAAGCAGCTGCCTTCGGCTCAGGTCATGATCCCAGCGTCCTGGGATCGAGTCCCACATCGGGCTCCTTGCTTGGCAGGGAGCCTGCTTCTCCCTCTGCCTCTGCCTGTGCTCGCTCACTCTCCCTCTCTCTCTCTGACAAATAAATAAAATCTTTAAAAACAAAACAAAAAAAAAAAAAAAACCACCTATGGATCCAACTATAAAAGATGACAGCTAACAGCTGACTATTGGAGATAACATCCCCTCCCACTTAATACTGAATACTACAAAGAGCTCTCCTTTAAAAAAGTATCTTCAGTTATATAAATAATGTAGTTATATAGACGCTCATTAATTTTTTTAAAGTCAACACTGAAATCCATCAAAAATCCTTAAAAATTTAGGGGCGCCTGGGTGGCTCAGTGGTTAAGCATCTGTCTTCAGCTCAGGTCATGATCCTAGCATCCTGGGATCGAGCCTCACATCAGGCTCCCTGCTCAGCGGGAAGCCCGCTTTCCCTCTCTTCGTCTCCCTGCTTGTGTTCCCTCTCTCGCTGTGTCTCTCTCTGTCAAATAAATCAACAAAATATTTTTTTTTAAAATCCTTAAAAATTTAAAAACCCTTCTTACTTCATTCCGTGTCCCTCTCTTAAAATGACCACTTTTGTTTGGTGTGTATCATTCCAGTTCATTTTCTATGCATTTACATGTGTGTGTGTGTGTGTATACATGTGTGTATAAAATACATATACATGCATGCAATTTTAAAGACATCTATATATTTTTTTAAATATTTGCGAGAGTACGTGTGCACATAGTGGGGAGAGAGAAAGAACCCTCAAGCAGACTCCCCACTGAGCAAAGAGCCTGATGCAGGGATCAATCCTAGGACACTGGGATCACGACCTGAGCTGTAATCAAGAGTCAGATGTTCAACAGACTGAGCCACCCAGGCACCCCAAAGACAGCTATATATTTAATAATACCTTTTTGCAAGAACTGGAAATAATTTCAGTATTATCAATAGTACTTGTTTTCTACAAAAGTATATTGACTATTCATATATATATTTTAAAGACTTTATTTATTTGAGGGAGGGAGAGAGAGTGAGCGTGAGCTGGGGGGAGGGGAAGAGGCAGAGGGAGAAGCAGACTCCCGACTGAGCAGGGAGCCCCATGTGGGACTCGATCCCAGGACTGGGGGATCATGACCTGAACCACAGGCAGACATGCTCAACTGACTAAGCCACCCAGGTGCCCTGATTATTCATATTAGAAGTATTTTGAGTTACATGGAATTAAAGAGAACCCTGTCTGTATTTATGCTCAATTTTCCTTACTCACTTGACCTTATGGTTTCCTGTGTTATTCTTTCCTTTGCATTCTCTGTTTATCCTCAATCCAGGGAAGGTTAGCAGAATCGGAAGATGAAAGAATAATATGCTTTTATAAATAGTTAGCAAAACACATGAATATACCTGACTCTTACTTGGCTTCCTCTTAACCATATGAAAGAAGGAAAGAAGAGGATATTAACATAGGTGATTCACCCATGCTGCTAGGAAAGGGTAACAATGGGACTTGAAATCATATCTTCAGATTCCAAACCCAAGATTCTAGCCATCACAGGCTAGAAGGAACTAGACAGTTATACAATATGGTGGGGTTTTTTTTTATTTTTTTAAGATTTATTTAAGAGAGAGAGATCAGAGAGAATGCACACATGCACAACATGAGTGGGGGGAGAGAGGCAGAGGGAGAGTAAGAGAAAGAATCTCCAGCAGACTCCCCTCTGAGCACAGAGCCCCCCATGAGGCTCAATCCCATGACCCTGAAATCATGACGTGAGCCAAAATCAGAGTGGGACTCTGAACCGACTAAGTCACCCACGTGCCCCAATATGGTGGTTTTTTAATATGTCCTATAAATTCTTATGCATTCCTCCCTCCCTTCGAATAGTGGAATCTAATTCCCCTTCTTTTGAATACAGGCTGGCTCAGTGACTCATTTCTAACAAAATCAGTTGTAATTGGTGCTATGAGTCTTCCAAATCTAGATCATAAAAAGGATACACCTTCTGCCTGGCTCCCTATCTCTCTCAGGAGGCTCACCCTGAGAACCTGACTACCATGATGTAAGGAAGCCCAGACATGAGTGTTCCAACTGATCGCACCAGCTGGGCCCTCAGCCAACAGCCAACCTCAACCACAGACATGTGAGTGAATGAATCTATAAACATTCTAACTCCAGACTTTAAGTCTTCTAGATGAAGCTCCAAATACAGAGGGACAGAGACAAGCCATCCCCTCTGTACCCCATCTATATTTCTGACACACAGAAATAATGAAAGATATTAATCATTACTGCCTTAGACACTAAGATTCGGGATAATACGTTATACAGCAATAGATAATGAATATAGGTAACATCCTTGGATACATTCAATGAGGACTAAGACCTTCAACTCTTTGAAGACAGAAATATAAACTCATACAGATATATGTAATACTAAGATACTTGAGCACTGGTCTTCTACGGACCCACCTTTCCAACTTCCAGATCTTTTTCGCACGCTGTCATCATTGCCCTTTGCTTTAAGGACTGGTTAAAATGCCACTGCCTTCCTGGGGCATCTTGTTAGTTCAGTTAGTAGAGCATGCAACTCCTGATCTCAGGGATTCAAGCCCCACGTTGGATGTAGAGATTACTTAAAAAAATAAAATCTTTAAAAAAAAAAAAAACTACTGCCTTCCTGAAATGCCCCCAGAATCTCTCCCTCCAAGTTACCTAAAACTCTCTCATGCACTGAACTACCATAATCCTACATACCAATTATTGAGTATCTACTACATATCAGGAACCATGATAAGACTTTACATCATGGTGTCTCAACCTTGACTACACATTAAAATCAATCACTTAGGAAACCATAGAATCCCAGCCCCCAGGCCACACCCCAGACCATTACATCAGAATCTCTGGGGGTAGGACTTGGGCATCAGTGGCTTTTAATCATCCACAGGATGATTCCAAAATACAACCAAAGTTGAAAACCATTCTTCATTTATATTATCTCTACTCCTTGAAGAAACTCTTCAGGATGGGTGTTTTGTTGTTGTTTAATGTTTTCTTTTTAAGATGTTACTTATTTATTTGTCAGAGAGACAGGGCACAAGCAGAGGGAGCAGCAGGCAGAGGGATAAACAGGCTTCGCTCTGAGCAGGGAGCCCAATGTGGAACTCGATCCCAGGACCTAGGGATCATGACCTGAGCTGAAAACAGATGTTTACTCAACTGAGCCACCCAGGCATCCCAGAGGTGGGTGTTTTTAGGAAGAGGAGGCACAGAAAACGTAAACGGTTGAGCTAGAGCACAAAGATACAAGTAATTGAATCCTATGGCTTCCAGGCTGTTTGCCTCCTTAATTGTTCACATGCTTTACCTCTCCTGGCATCTGTTTGCTGCTGAAGGTTAGGGGAAGGCTGTAAGCTACCTCTGAGTGCCAGACTGAGGCCATGCACACACTGCATGCCCTTAGTGTAAACATCAGTGACGCCTTCCTTCTATGTCCCATTTCCTGGATTCCTGCCTGGTGGAAACTGAAGAAAGAAAGGGCTCTCTCTTGCCTTTAGAATCAGAGCAAATGATTTCAGAATTTAGAGATGATGGAATTGGAGATTAATGGAAGTAATAGGGCTGGGGCAGAGAGAGAGGTGTGCAATAAACCCAATCTTAAAAAAAAAAAAAAAAACATTGGCTTTCACCAGATTCAGCTGATCCAAGGACCCAGTGCTCACTAAGGGGAAGTGACTGTAAGGAACCTTAGAAATCAGCTAAGCTAAACCTCTCATGGTGAAGTCAGAAAAAAAAAATCTGACCCCAAAGGATGCAGCACTTGCAAGAGAGCATAGCTGTTAAATAAAGCTGGAAGGAAACCCAGCCTCAGGAGTCTCAAAGCTGGGATTCCCCAAGGGTTCATGGTCCCATTTTCGAGAACACAATACGTGAAAATATCTACTAAGATGCAGTTTCATTGATTTTTCAAAAAATACCAATTCAGATTACATTAGAGATGTGTTTCCGTTGCACCATTCACGTAATTTGAAGTTGTTTGGTCAATATTCAAGCAGAAGCAGAGATGTTTGAAAACTGACTCAACCTCCCTTTGGGACTTACTCCACCTCCTAAGAGGTCCATGGAACATACATGTTACATTTAGAACTCTTCACAGAACAGATGCCTAATCCAGCAACGATTCACAAAATTAAGAACTTACAGTAACTAAGAAACATAAGACCGGGAAGTAACTGGTTGTTACTAAAACTGCCTTCAAATTCTGCCTCCAGAAAAGATTAATAAGAATTTTTTTTTTTTTTTAGTGGATGGTAAAGTTACAGGAAATGCTATATAACTGCATGTATCTTTTAACAATTTATTTTTACCCATTTTTAGAGCTTGAAACACACAAGAAAGCTCACAAAACATACATTGTGATGCCACTTACCACCCAGAGACAACTGCCATGTACGCTGTGGCCTATTTTTTTTAAACACAAATCAGGTCCTACTATTTTGCAATCTACTTTTTAAATTTAGTAACTTACTAATATATTGTGATACTCTCACCATATCAACATATTTCTATAAAATAAATGTAATTTGAAAAGGAAATTGTAATCAACTCTACTCAAATACTCCACACTCCAAAAAGTCAGTAAGAGGGGTGCCTGGCTGGCTCAGTCGGTTAAGCATCTGTCTTCAGCTCAGGTCATGATTCCAGGATCCTGGGATAGAGCCCACCACCGGGCTCCCTGCTCAGTGGAGAGCCTGCTTCTCCCTCTGGCCCTCCTCCTGCTTGTGCTGTCTCTGTCAAATTAATAAATAAAATCTTAAAAAAAAAAAAAAAACCTCCATAAGAAATAAGGCAGCCATAAGAAATGAAAGAAGCCAGGTAAGCACACAGAGGGGAGTCACCTGTCAGATGAACTATAAATATGCAAAAGTTTACAAGCTCCTAAGTTTGTTTTATGATAAGTCACCTTTATAATCATTCCACATTTGTTTATTTTTGCCATTTTATCTATAGGTTCTTGACTAAAATGACCAATGTCAAACTATACGATGCTTAGAAAGCTGTAAGTGTAGGATAGGACCACCTACGAAAAGGGAAATTCTGGATGACACCTTTAAGAAAGGCAGGAAGTATTTTCAGTAACAAGCAAAGATGTTTAAAAATGTTTTTAGCACTCTACAGAGGAAAAAGAAATCCTTTACACAAACAACTGCTTGTTTAAGCAGGGGACTTAAACAAGCAGGACTTTAACAAGTCCTTTAAACAGGACTTCTTAAGTCCCCTAAGAAAAAGCCATACAGTTGCAGGCATCCCGTGAGCTGTTGTTCCCACACCCCTTGCTCTGGCTCTCCTCTAGGAAGCTCCTTTACGTGCAAAGGTGTAGCTGGTGTCTGGCCCAACCCAACTCAGGTGGGTGTGTGGCTTAGACCCGCCAAATCAAAGAACAGCATCCCTACGGCCACAGCCTTTTCAGACCCCTGAGCACCAGGCATAGGGTTCTGTCTGAACTATTGGAAAAACAGTTTTCTGCTGGACTTGAAGTTTTGAGGTCTCGAAACCTAAAGTTCCAGGCACCCATCCTGTCACTACAAGAGGAGGATCTGGGGTGCCTAGGTGGCTCAGTGGGTTAAGCCTCTGCCTTCTGCTCAGGTCATGATCTCAGGGTCCTGGGATCTAGCCCCGCATCCTGCATTCTGCATCCCGCTCTCTGCTCAGCGGGGAGCCTCCTTCCCCCCCCACCCGCCCCCTGCCTGCCTCTCTGCCTACTTGTGATCTCTCTTTCTCTGTCAAATAAATAAATAAAATCTTTAAAAACAAAACAAAACAAGGGATCTGTTTGAGGATCTGTGTGAGACTGGATCCATCCCAGAAGAATGGAAAGAAAGGAAGTCCTGTGGGTATCATTTAAGTCACACCTGAAGCTACACCTATCCCTGCCCTTTTTAGTTAAATGAGACAGTACATCCCCTTTTTCATTTAGTGTTGTTTAAGCCACATCACGTTGAGCTTTCTATCACTTGCAACCAAAGTCTTGACTGGTGAGATGTGTCAGCAGAGCAAAACAGAAAGAGAAGCCGCCTGGCAGTCACAAGCACTCTGTTCTAGCTTCCTCTCTAACAACTGACTCGTGGGGGACAGGGGGCAAGTGTTTTTAACTAGTCCTGAGTTTCAGTATATAATTCTGTATTTTCTGGAGATTTCCTTAGAGATTACTGCATTCCAGTCCTTTGTTCTGGTAGCAAAGTCTTCCTCATGCCCCTTGAAGGTGTAGGAAGCAGAGCAAAACCTGAAACTTTCTCTTTAGCTTCAGAATTCCCCTAGTGGTTTTTAAATGTGCGGCAAATCTCTATCACCGCTTTAACATGAGTTTTATGAAACACTGCAAATCTATTCAAGTCATTTGAATGGCTTAGTAAAGGATAACTATTCAGGGCGCCCAGGTGGCTCAGTCATTAAGATCCGCCTATAGTTCAGGTCATGATCCCTGGATTCTGGAATCAAGCCCCGCATGGGGCTCCCTGCTCGGTGGGGAGTCTGCTTTTCCCTCTCCCTCTGCCTGTCACTCCCCCAGCTTGAGTGCTCTCTCTCTCTCTCTCTCTCTGTGTCAAATAAATAAATATTTTTAAAAACAACTATTCAAATTCATAAATGGAAATCCGTTTTAACACTGTGCCAAAGGAATCAAAAGAAATAGGAAAATCCTTAAAAGAACTTTGCAGGATGAAGGGAACATTATATATATTTATATTATGTATATACATATATATGTATATGTAACATAAATGTATATACACACAAAAACATACATATAGAATTTTTAAATTGTTTAATTCCAGTAGAGTTAACATTAGTTACGGGTGTACAATATAGCGACTCAACAGTTCCGCATATTACTCAGTGCTCATCGGGATAACCCGCATCACCTTCTTCACCACCGCCCCCACCCGCCTCCCCTCCGGTAACCGCGTTTGTTCTCTACAGTTAAGAGTGTTTTTTGTTTGTCTCTTTTATTCTTTGATCTTTTGTTTCTTAAATTCCACATGTGAATGAAATCATTTGTCTTTCTCTGACTGGCTTCTATCTCTCAGCATTTCACTCTCTAGATCCATCCATATTGTTGGGTTTTTTTTTCTCCCTTAAGTAGAGGGATTTGTCCATGATACACTGATATGCTGACCACTACTTCTCCCTCTTGACCTACCCCAACTGCTACCACCACAGCCCATTCTCCTTGGCACCCCTCCTTCCATAAAAACTGCCACTCCCACGCTCATTCCTCCCATTCTCTCAATATATATTTTGCAAATCACTATGGTTTGTACAATATTTCCATTTATATCTTGCCTTTTAAAAAAAACTGACATCTATTGGGGTGCCTGGGTGGCTCAGTCGGTTGGCTAACCCTCCAACTCTTGGTTTCAGCTTGGGTCGTGATCTCAGGTCCTGAGATGGAGCCCCCTGGCGGGCTCTGCACTCATTGTAGAACTCACTTGACATTCTACCTCTTCTTCCCTCTCCACCCCCACTCACACCCTGCCCCCCACCCCTGTGCATGTGCAGTCTCTCCCTAAAATAAATAAAACACTTTTAAAATAATAACAAAATAAAATAAAAACCTGACACAATAGCCCTACAAGTCATTGATTTTTTTTTTTTTTTAAGATTCCATTTATTTACTTGACAGAGACAGAGCAAGAGAGAGAACACAAGCAGAAGGAGTAGGAGAGGGAGAAGCAGGCCTCCCGCCAAGCAGGGAGCCCAACGCAGGGCTCGATCTCAGGACCCCGGGATCATGACCCGAGCTGAAGGCAGACACCCAACAACCAAGCCACCCAGGCACCCGAAGCCACTGATTACTAAGCACGAGTTCAAAGAGGTTAACAGGACACAACAGGTTGCAAACCCATGTCTTCAGACTCCAAATCCACTGTGTCCAGTCCAACGCTATACTCTGTCCAGCAGAGTTCCTTCCCTGACACTCTGCTTCCCTATGGAAGGAGCCTAGAGCTGTGGTACTCGTGATAGGCAAGACTTATTCTTCCCACCCCAACCCTCAATTCAACTCCACTAGGGGCCTATCAATGAAGAAGAGGAGGGAGGAGGAGAAGCTTAAATGTGACTTCAAAACCCTGCATACCCTGTTCCTCCAGCCGGGAGCCTTTGAAGTAGACAGATTGCAAGGGATCAGAGTAAAGTGTCAGTCCTCTGATTATCAAATGATGGGAGGTTTCTTTGCAATGAAATTTGAGTGAGCTACTTGGACCAAGTTCGGAAACACAAAGGCCAAATTTGCTGGCCAGCCAGCATTGTGAAAACTGTCTGAGAGATCGGTGTATTCTCCAAATTGCTAGGGGAAGGCTATAGTCTGAAATTAAAACATAATGTATGGGGGCACCTGGGTGGCTCAGTGGGTTAAGCCTCTGCCTTCGGCTCAGGTCAGGGTCTCAGGGTCCTGGGATCGAGCCCCACATCAGGCTCTCTGCTCAGCAGGGAGCCTGCTTCCCCCTCTCTCTCTGCCTGCCTCGCTGCCTACTTGTGATCTCTGTCAAATAAATAAATAAAAATATTTTTTAAAAAAAGGGAAAAAACATAATGTATGAACTCACCCTGCTATTGGAAAAGAAATAACTAGTTCACAGGATGTAGTAAAGCATCAAAGGGCAATGGAAAAATGCCTGATTGGAAGTTAAGAGGCTCGAGGTGCAAACCAATCCTACCTCTAAATTGTCAGGTAAATCTCTTCACACCCCTGTACTTCAGCTGCCTCATCTGTGTAACGAAAAAGGGGTGGCGGTGAATGAGATGCTCTCTCAGAGCTTCTGACCTTTAATATCCCACACTCTATTACTAAGATTATGGCCAACCCCTCCCCAATATCCCAATCCCCATGTCTTTTTTTTTTTTTTTTTTTTAGATTTATTTATTTGACAGAGAGACACACAGCAAGAGAGGGAACACAAGCAGGGGGAGTGAGAGAGGGAGAAGCAGGCTTCCTGCTGAGCAGGGAGCCCAATGTGGGGCTCCATTCAGGACCCTGGGATCATGACCTGAGCCAAGGGCAGATGCTTAACAACTGAGCTACCCAGGCGCCCCCCCCTCTGCCTTTAATTATGAATTAAAATAGCCCTGAGAAAGCACAGCTAATTCCCATTAGCAGTGTAGCATTTAACTTATATGGAGAAGTACTGATTTCCCTTTCTTTAAGCCTTGCTGCGAGATAAAAGACATAATTAATAGGCTCTGACAGTAATGTTCATAAAATAATAAGTGCTTAGAAACAGGAAGGCATAGGGGCGCCTCGGTGGCTCAGTTGGTTAAGTGTCCGACTCTTGATTTCAGCTCAGGTCATGATCTCAGGATCGTGAGATCGAGGCCCTCATGGAGCTCTGAGTTCAGTGGGGAGTCTGCTTAAGAGATTCTCTCCCTCCCTCTGCCCCTTCCCCTGTAAAATAAATAAATTTTTAAAAAAGACAGGAAGGCATACAGGAAAAGTTCCCAAAACTGCGTCCTGCACCTCATGGCTTTTAAAAACACATTTGGGAATTTCCATACCCAGGTATCCCTAGAAGTTGAGAATTCAAACCAAACCCAGTTAAAAGCTAAATTTCAAAGAAAGCAGCTCCTCTAGAATTTCTCCACTAATTTCAAGAGAATTACACAGCGCAGGGACAGGGTACCAAGGGCCCCAGTTCCTCTTCCTTTGGACCAGACCCAAACTGCCAGCTTATCATGCAGTTCAGAACACTGCCTAGGTGAGCCGTGGGGGGCCCTGGTCAGAGGGGTCCCATTCCACTTCTCTGCTGGCAGGTCACTGTCCTATATCCAACCCCTCACCCCCTTGTCACAAGCTCCCTCTCTGCCTTCCCACAGGTTTCCAAGCACTGCCAAACTAATTGTTAAAGGGCTCTGCAAACAGCCTAATTCCAAGCGAGCCCCCTCCCAGCTATGTCCACAAAGGGCAAGAAATAAAAAGGTACTTTGTTCATTTTTTTAAAGCTCAAAGGGGACACCACTAAATCCTAAGTTCCTGGTGTTTTTATTTCTTTACAGCAATCAGGAGCTGAATATGCTCTGAGCTAGTTGAGCAATGGGATACAGTCCACCCTCCAAAGAACATGGATACTTCCTTTGAAAAGACTAGTTTAAAATATAATATGTATCCAGCACTTGACAGAGTCCCTACCTTTTGGTTTAGCGATCATCTTCTGGAAATATACCATTAAAAAAGTAATTAAAGATACAGTCCAAAATGTATACATAGAAATGTTCACTGCATCATTTCTTATAATACAAAAAAATCAGAACTCTAAATATTCAACTATTGGGTTAGCTTTGCCAGTCATGTAGGTAGTTAACAATCGTGTTTGCAAAGGTTTTGTAAATGAGTGTAGAAAAATGTTCATGATATAATCCTATATGAAAAAAACAGGATATAAAACACCGACTATTGGGCTCCTGGGTGGTTCAGTGGGTTAAGCCTCTGCCTTTGGCTCAGGTCATGATCTCAGGGTCCTGGGATCGAGCCCCGCATAGGGCTCTCTGCTCAGCAGGGAGCCTGCTTCCACCTCTCTCTCCACCTGCCTCTCTGCCTACTTGTGATCTCTGTCTGTCAAAATAAATAATTTTTTTTTAAATCTTAAAAAAAAAACCCAACTATGAAAAACAATATTGCACAGAATATTGGATCCTGGGGTGCCTGAATGGTCATTCAGTTCTCCAACTCTTGATTTTGGCTCAGGTCATGATCTCAGGGTCATGAGATCAAGCCCCAAGTTGGGCTTTGTGCTCAGAGCCAAGTTTGCTTGTCCCTCTTCCTGCAACCCCCACCAAATAAATAAATAAAATCTTAAAAAAAAAAAATCAATGTTTCACCATTAACAGTGATGTTTGTTGTAGATTATTTATAAATATTCTTTACCATATTAAGAAAGTTCCCTTCTATTTCAATTTCTTGAACAGTTTTTTACATAACATTAAACATTTTAACACACTTTCTCTGCATGTGATAAGATCTTTCAGCATTAATGTGTTGTAAATTTACCAAAATCTGGTAAATTTTCTAATGTTAAACCAACCCTGGGATTCCAGGATGAATCCAATTTGTTCACGATGTATTGTCTTTTTAATACATTGACGATTTAGCTTGCTCCTGTTTTATGATTTTTACATGTATGTTCCTAACTTTGGCCTACAATTTCCATTTCTCATATTGTTCTCGACACTTTTGTATTGAGGTTATTACAGCTTTATAACATGGATTTCTAATCCCTAGAAGAATTTATACGAGTTTGAATTTTCTTGAATGTTTGATAGGACTTGCTCATAAACCCATCTCAGGGGGCACCTGGGTGGTTCAGTTGTTAAGTGTCTGGCTTCAGCTCAGGGGTCCTGGGATCAAGCCCCCCATGGGGCGCCCTACTCTGCGGGAAGCCTGCTTCTCCCTCCCAAAATCCCCTTGCTTGTGTTTCCTGTCTATCAAATAAAGAAAAATCTAAAACAAAAACAAAAACAAAAAAACAAACCTCAGTCTAGACCTTCCTTTACAAAGAAATATTTGGCTACTGGTTTGTTTGTTTTTTCAACTGGTTTATTTTATTTAAAATTTCTAGGATTATTAAGCCTTCCTATCTTTTCAAATTTAGTTTTGGTAAGTTTATATTTACCTAGTAATTCATTAATTTTTTCTAAGCTTTCAAATGTTTTGGCATAAATTAATTCACAATACAGTCTTTTTAGTATCTAAAACATCTGTTTTTCCATTCCTAATATTATTTGTACTGTTCTCTTCTATTTAAGTCACTCTCACCATATGTTTATCAACAACATTACTAGCTCTTATGAAGAGCCAAAATTTGTCATTATTGGTCCTCTGTAATAAATAACATGGAAAGTATTACTACTAGTCTTTTCTATTTTCTTTGAATCTCTTTTGCACCCTTTTTGAATCTTCTAACTTCAGAACTTCTAACATTTAGCTAATTTTCAGGTTTTCTTTTCTAATATAAGCACTTATACATGCTTTAGCTGCTTTTCCCAACCCCGAATTTTGACCCATAATATTTTTCTTATCTTCTAGTTAAAAATACTTTCATTTCCATGAAGATTTCTTCTTTGATGAAAAGGTCATTTTGAAGCATTTCTATGATTATTCATAGTTATATTTTTAATCAGTTTCTAGCTTAATTGCATTGTGGGTCACAGATATGGTCTGTATGACACAATTATTTAGTAATTGCTAAGACTTCAGGGTGCCTGGATGGCTCAGCAGGTTAAGTGTCTGCCTTCAGCCCAGGTCATGATCCCTGGGTCCTGGGATTGAGCCCCACATGGGGCTCTCTGCTCAGTGGGAATCTGCTTCTCCCTCTCCCTGGGGCTCCCTCTGCTTGTACTCTCTCTCTCTCTGGCAAGTAAATAAATTAAATCTTTAAAAAATTGTAATTGTACAATTTAAACAATTGTAAGACTTGCCTGGTAACAAAGTTTGAATGTTTTTTTATAAATGTTCTAAGTGTATTTGGAAAAAATGCATAGTCTGCAGTTCTGAGATAGTGATTTTCATGCCTATCACCTCAAACTTATTCAAACTCTACTGCTTAAATCTTCTATATGATCACAGATCTCTTCCCCCACTTTATCAAGTACTGAGGAAATAGATTAAAATCTCACTAGTAACACAGTTGGCCCCTCAATAATGTGGGGACAGGGATGTCAACATCGAACACAGTTGAAAATCCACATATAACCTTTGACTCCCCCAAAAACTAACAGCCTGCTGCTGACCAGTAGCCTTATGCATAATATAAAGAGGCGATTAATACATATTTCATGTTGGGGCGCCTGAGTGGCTCAGTGGGTTAAAGCCTCTGCCTTCGGTTCAGGTCATGATCCCAGAGTCCTGGGATTGAGCCCGGCATCGGGCTCTCTGCTCCGCGGGGAGCCTGCTTCCCCACGCCTGCCTCTCTGCCTACTTGTGATCTCTGTGAAATAAATAAATAAAATCATTAAAAAAATACATATTTCACGTTATATGTATTACATACTGTATTCTTATAATAAAGTAAGCTAGAGAAAACAAAGTGTTAATAAAATCATAGGAAAAAATATATTTACAATATTGCACTTATTGAAAAAAATCCATGTATAATCGACCTGTGTGGTTGAAACCTATGTTATTCAAGGGTCAAATGTATACGTTTCTCATTATGGTCTTATATATTATATTGAGCGATTCAGTTCATCATTCTGTGCTCAAGAGAGTCAGTCAGTCAGAGAAAGACATATATAATTTCACTCATATGATATGTGGAATTTAAGAAACAAAACAAACAAAGGGGAAAAAAAGAGAGAAACCAAGACAAACCAAGAAACAGACTCAACTCTAGAGAACAAAGTGATGGCTACCAGAGGGGAGGTGGGTGGGGATGGGTGAAATAGGTGATGGGGATTCAGGGTACACTTACCACGACAACACTAATATATGGAATTGCTTAGATTGTACACCTGAAACTAACTTAACACCTTATGCTAACTATATAGATTAAAATAAATTTTGTTAAAAAGTTCATCATTCTGATGAGTTGAAACTTTTAACCATTATAACCATTTTTTTTTCTAAAAATGTTTTTTCAGCATTTAAAGTCTATTTTGCCCAATGTCAATACTGCAGACTTTCTTTGGGGTTTTTTTGTTTGTTTCTTTTTAGATTTTATTTATTTGAGAGAGAGACAGTGAAAGAGAGCATGAGAGAGGAGAAGCAGACTCCCCGTGGAGCTGGGAGCCCGATGCAGGACTCGATCCTGGTATTCCGGGATCATGACCTGAGCTGAAGGCAGTTGCTTAACCAATTGATCCACCCAGGTGCCCCTTTCTTTTGGTTTTTAATCTAAAGTCTATCTTACCCAATGTCAATACAGCAGGCTTTCCTCTGGTTTTTAATCATCCATTTATTGTTCTCTATTCTTTTACTTTTAACTTCTCTGTATCCTTATGTTTCAGACATGTCTTTTATAAACAGCAAAGAGCTGAATTCATTTTTCATCCAGTGTAAAAATCTTTGGTTCCTTCAGTTTATCATTACTGATAACATTCGTTATTTATTTCTATATCTTGTTTTGTACTTGCTATTTGTCTTATTCTGTTTCTTTTCTCAGCTTTTTTGACTTCAAGATTTATTTTTCTCATTTCAATCTTCCCCATTAGCTAGAAAGTTGTTCCGTCATTTTTAGTGGTTGCTTCAGAAATGTTAACATACACACTTCACTAACCAAAATCTACATTTAACCAGTATCTTTGACTTCCTCCCAAACTATGCAGGAACTTTATAAGATATTAACTCCTTTTACTTCCCCAACTTTTATCATTTTCTTTTTGTTTATTTATTTGACAGAGAGAAAGAGAACACAAGCAGGCGGAATGGTAAAGGGAGAAACAGGCTTCCGGCCGACCAGGGGGGAAATGTGGGGCTGGATCCCAGGATGCCGGGATCAGGACAATGACTGAGCCACCCAGGCACCCTCATTTGTTTTATCTAGTTCCCACTGAGGACATTATTATTATTTTATCTAATGAGTATGTGCTTTAACTTATAAATTTTTCCCTTTTTTTTGCTCTTCATTACTTTTTGTTTCTGAGGCCATCCATCTGGAAATAATTTTCCTCTGCCTGAAGTGTACCCTTTTAGTGATAATCTGCACAACAAAATCTAGGTTTTTGTGAAGTCTGCAAAGTCTCTGCTCTCATTTTTTAAAGACATTTTTAATGGAAATAAAATTCTAAACAGTTAATTCTTGTCAGTACAAGAAAGATAATATTTTATTCTCTTCTATCTTCTGTTTTTGCATTATCAGGATAATTTATCATGTCTTTTTTTTTTAATATTTTATTTATCTGAAAGAGAGAGAGAGAGAGCATAAGGAGGGTGAGCAGCAGAAGGAAAGGGAGAAGCGGGCTTCCCGCTGAGCAGAGAGCCCGATGTGGGGCTCCATCCCAGGACCCTGGGATCATGACGTGAGCTGAAGGATATGTGTCAGGGACTGAGCCACCCAGGCGCCCCTTATCATGTCTCTAAAGATAAACTGCCTCTCCCTTCTGACCTTAAGATCTTCTCTATTTTCTGTGTTCTATCATTTAATTATATTTTATCTATGTGTGGAAGTCTTTTTACTCATGACTGGGATCCATGTGACCTCATGAATTATGGGCAGTTAAGGTTTTTCTTGGTCCTTGAAAAGTCCTGGGCATTATCTTTTAAATGTTGCCTCCTCTCATTTTCTCTCTTCTCTTTCTGAAACTATAAACATACGTGGTATCTGAATTATCCAACTTCCACATTGATTAACCTTTCTTTCGGGTTTTTCATCACTTTGCTTCTCTGTGTTGCCACTGGAAATTTTCTTCAGATGGATCATTCCATTAACTATTTCCCTATTTGGCTTGGACTAACCTGTTGTTAAACCTATTCACTGAGTTCTGGTTTTCAGTGATTCTGTCTTTATTTTTTCAAGCTCTCCATGGTTTCCAAATAGGTTGGTTCATCTTTACAGTTTCTTATTTTTCAGCTCACATCTTGTTTTCAGTCTTTTTTTTTTTAACTATGAAATGCTTATTTTTGTTCAAATTGTACTGATGGGGATTCTCTGACGTGTAGGACAAAAATAGATTCCTCCAAAAGAAAGGTGGAAATTGGCTTTTGCACAGTACCAGGGACACTTGCAATGTAGGAATTTTTTTTTTCAAGAAGGCTCCATGCCCAACATGGGGCTTGAACTCACAGCCCTGAGATTAAGAGTCTCACACTCTACCGACTGAGCCAGCCAGTAGGCCTGTAGGAATTCCTTTTTTTTTTTTTTTAATTTTTTAAAGGTTTTTTTATTTATTTATTTGACAGAGAGGGAGACAGAGAGAGGAAACACAAGCAGGGGGAGGGGGAATGGGAGAGGGAGAAGCAGGCTCCCCCCTGAGCAGGGAGCCCAATGCGGGGCTTGATCCCACGACCCAGGGAACATGACCTGAGCCGAAGGCAGATGCTTAACGAATGAGCCACCCAGGCGCCCTAGGAACTACTTTAAATAAATTTTCATCTTGAAGTTTTTCTGACCATCTAGTTATTGTATTCTACATACACATCTGTATTGGAGCTAGTTTAGGTTCACAAATTCTTGGGACCAAATAACAAGCATTTGTTCAGAACAACAGTTTTTGAGAGGTGACTTTTCTTACAGTCTTAAACAGTTTTTAGGAGAGAGGAGTTTTGATTTTTCATTCTACTTCACCCTTATATTGAGGGAGAAGCCTTCTGAAGTCCCAGCTTTATAACCAAAGGGTCCCACTCAGATGTCTTACCTAGTCTCTTATCCCTTTTGTCCTCAAGACCATGAAAAAAAGAAGTACAAGTTAAACTGGTTTGGCAAATGCCCTCAAGGAAAAAGCCGACTTCATTGCAACAGATCCCTTCTCACTTAGCTTTTGGCCTGATTATTCATTACTTTCACACTGGTTCATTGCATTTAATATTCTATTGTATCCAGCATCTTTAAATTATTTCAGCCAGAGTGCTGGTAAACTATGTTGCTAGAAACAGAACTCAACCCTGGGAATTCACATTTAAAGGCACAGAGCCTTGGAGTCTGACAGCCAAATCAGGAAGATCTAGCCCAAAAATGAACCAGTTCAGTGCCTGTCACTTTGTAATAACTGCTGGTATTTTAGCACTTAGTATGTGCCAGGTATTGTGGTAAATATTTGTATTATTTTATTTAATTCTTATAATGATCCTAAGGGTCCATTTTACAGAACCACAGGGATATTAAGTAATTACCTAAGGCCCACAGCTATCAAGTGACAACACTGGGATTTTAAACTCAAAAAAGTCTAACTCCAAAGATTACACTTTTTTTCCCCCGAAGATTGCACTCTTAAGATCCATACAATTTTACTTCTCAATAAATAACGTAAGAGAGGGAAAGACAGAAAGATAGAGAGATCACGCACTACTTGGTACCACAGAGTCACTAACAAAAGGCAGGCTTTCCTATTTTCAACGCTCTCTACCTCCCTATGCTCAGGTCAGGGCTGGCAAATTTCCATCTTTTTTTTTTTTTTTAAAGATCTTATGTATTTTTTTTAAGATTTTATTTATTTATTTGACAGACAGAGATTACAAGTAGGCAGAGAGGCAGGCAGAGAGAGAGAGGAGGAAGCAGGCTCCCTGCTGAGCAGAGAACCCCATGCGGGGCTCGATCCCAGGACCCTGGGATCACGACCTGAGCTGAAGGCAGAGGCTTTAACCCACTGAGCCACCCAGGCACCCCAAAGATCTTACGTATTTATTTGACAGAGATAGCAAACACAGCAGGTAGAGCAGCAGGCAGAGAGAGGGAGAAGCAAGCTCCCCGCTCAACGGAGAGCCCAACTCAGGGCTCCATTCCAGGACCCTGGGATCATGACCTGAGCCAAAGGCAGACACTTAATGACTGAGCTATCCGGGGATCCCAAGATCAGAAATTATAAAAAGAAATATAAAAAGTCCTCAAAGCAATATTACAAAAGGAGATAGGATATTAAACCTGAGTTGGTCATAAGAACCATCAAGTTCAAGAGATCATAAAAAAATCTAGTCAAATATTTTTAAGTTGTGGAAAATCAGCTTTGTTTTTCATGGGCTGAAATATTAATTCTTAAGAACCTCTGGTGAGGGGCGCCTGGGTGGCTCAGTGGGTTAAAGCCTCTGCTTTCGGCTCAGGTCATGATCCCAGGGTCCTGGGATCGAGCCCCGCATCAGGCTCTCTGCTCAGCAGGGAGTCTGCTTCCTCCTCTCTCTCTGCCTGCCTCTCTGCCTACTTGTGATCTCTGTCTGTCAAATAAATAAAATAAAATCTTTTTTTTTTTTAAAAAAAGAACCTCTGGTGGGATGGGGAGGTGGCTCAGTCGGTTAAGCACCAGGACTCTTGATTTAGGTTCAAGTCAACCTCAGGGTCATGGGCACAAATGCCAATGATCGAATCCGCACTCAGCTGAGGAAAGGGGCTCTGCTTGGGATTTTCTCCTTCTCCCTCTATTCCTCCCCCACTCATGTACATGCATGTGTGCATCCTCTCTCTCTATCTAAAATAAATAAATCTGGGACACCTGGGTGACTCAGTCAGTTAAGCTGCTGCCTTTGGCTCAGGTCATGATTCCAGGGTCCTGGGATGGAGGCTGCTTCTCTCTTCGACTCTGCCTGCTTGTGCGCTTTCTCTCTCTCTCTCTGACAAATAAATAAAATCTTAAAAAAATAATAAAAGGTCAATGTTATAAATAAATAAATAAATCTTTTTTAAATTTTATTTTTTTATTTATTTTCTTTTAGAGAGAGAGTGTGCATAAGCAGGGAGGGAGAGTGGGAGAGAGAGAGAGAATCCCACAACCCTGAGATCACAAGCAAAGATGAAATCAAACGTCAGTCACTCAAACAGTGAGCCACCCAGGCACTGGAGTAAATAAATATTTTAAAAATAAAAATGGCAGCTCTGGAAAAAATAGGAGGCTAGTGAAGTTACTACAAGTTAAATATATCCACTGAACTTCACATTAACTGATCTTTTCAAGCTTGCAAGTTCTTCATTCTTTTTAAATCTAACTAATAACCAACTTGTCTGAAGTTGTCCTCTAAAGAAAAGTGTTATAGAAAACATTACTGAGAAACATGGGGAAATAAAACTAAACAGTATTATAAAATTCCTCAAGTGAAATTTATCATGTGGATTTTGGTGGGTTTTTTCTTAAACCACTACAAAAAAGATTAAAGATAACATAACTAACTCCTGGTTATTTGTCACTGGCCTATATGTTTTCAGTTATTCTCTTGCATAGTTTCCTCCCCTTGGAATACCTACTATGGTCACTTTAAAATCATGGGAACTGGAGTGGGGATACAATATCCTAGTGGCTGGGTCTTGTTCACAGCTGCCCGCAGAATCTTCCATTATTCCATGAGAATCTCATCTCCATTCAAGGAAGAGAAGGATCTCCTGAGTATCCAAGCAAACAGCATCAGAATCCACTGAAGTCTGAATGTCCAACATTTCATCTTTTCCTTCAGTGATGCTAGGAGACAAGAACCTATGTCCCCACAAAGGATAGTAAAGAATTCAAGTTAGCTTTGATTCCAAGGACTAGAACCAAGCAGGGCCACAGCCAACAATGTTCATACCATTCTGCCAGCATGTATGCCAGGAGGTGCTTTCAGGTATCAAGGAATAACTCTTGGGACACCTGGGTGGCTCAGTTGGTTAAGCATCTGCCTTCAGCTCAGGTCATGATCCCAGAGTCTTGGGATGGAGTCTCGCATCAGGCTTCTTGCTCAGAGGCCTGCTTCTCCCTTTCCCTCTGCTCCTCCCCCTGCTCCCCCTGCTGTGCTCTCTCTCACACTCTCTCTCTCTGACAAATAAATAAATAACATCTTGAAAAAAAGGAAAAAAAGAAAAACTCTCCTAGTCCTAGAGAGATAAATGTTGAGATTTGAAAGTAAGGTGTAAAACGCAACTAAATGCACATTATCTAAGAAAGTTAAGTGTGCTGGCCCTGTTCTACCAAGCAGTGATAAAAAAAGCTATTCGTTTCTTTTTCAAAGTTGATGTTTTGACCCCTACTGGAAAAAAATGAAGTGACACCTTTTGCTGTGACACTCTGCTCACCCAGAAGTAAGAGAAAAGCAAGTTTCATCTATACCAAGATACTAATTTTTACCTATCAGATTAGCAAAAATCAACAGTTTGGTGACAAACTGTGTTGATAAGAGTGTGGGGATACTGTTACTGTAATACATTTCTGATAGGAGTAAAAAACACAAATTCTATGGAGGCCAATTTGGCAATATTTATCAAAATTACAAGTGTATATACTTTTAACCTAGCAATTCTACTTCCAAGTGGAATTATACTAAGCTGTACTTAGACAGGTGTAATACGGTATATATTGAAGGTTAATCATTGCAACACTGTTTTCAAAATATCAGAAGCAACCTAACTGACCATTAATCTGGGTTAAAGTTTAGTACATCCAGAGGTCCCTGGCTGGCTCAGTCCATAGAGCATGTGATTTTTTACCTCAAGGCTGTGAGTTCAAGCCCCATACTGGGTATAGAGATTACTTAAAAATAAAATATTAAAGGGGCGCCTGGGTGGCTCAGTTGGTTATGCAACAGCCTTTAGCTCAGGTCATGATCCCGGACTCCCGAGATCGAGTCCCGCATTGGGGACCCAGCTCCACGGGAGTCTGCTTCTCCCTCTGACCTCCTCCCCTCTCATGCTCTCTCTCACTGTCTCTCTCTCAAATAAATATTAAATAAAATCTTTTAAAAAGATAATAAAATATTTTTTAAAAATTTCAGCACACCTATTTGGTGGAAAATATGCAGCCATTAAAAAAATTAAAGAACCCAGAAGATCCAACACAATATTGAAAAAGAACAAATTTGGAAGACTGACACTATTCAACTTCAAGACATACTCTAAAGCTACAACAATTAAGAAAAACTGCCTGGTATTGGCAAAATAAATAAACAAATAAATAGATCAATTAAAAGAACAGACAGTGCAGCAATAGACCTACATAAATAGAATCACCTGATTGGGGCACCTGGATGGCTCAGTCAGTAGAGCATGTGACTCTTGACCTTGGGGTCACGCATTCAAGCCCCACATTGGGTATAAAGCTCACCAAAGGGAAAAAAAACAGAATCAACTGATTTTTGACAAAGAACAAAGGCAATGCCATGGAGCAAAACCAGTCTTTGCAACAAATGGTGCTGGAACAACTGGACATCCACATCCCAAAAAAATGAACCCAGACACAGACCTTAAATCCTTCACAAACATTAACCCAAAATGAATCACAGATCTGAATGCAAAATCCAAAACTATAAACTCCTAGAAGATAACAAGGAGAAAACTCAGATGACCTTGAGTGTGGCAATGACATTTTAGATACAACAGCAAAAGCACTGACCATGAAAGAATGAATTGATAAGCTGGACTTCATTAAAATTAAAAACTTCTGCTTTGTGAAACACAGTAATAAGAGAATGAGAAGACAGGGGCGCCTGGGTGGCTCAGTGGGTTAAGCCGCTGCCTTCGGCTCGGGTCATGATCTCAGGGTCCTGGGATCGAGTCCCATATCGGGCTCTCTGCTCAGCAGGGAGCCTGCTTCCCTCTCTCTCTCTTTGCCTGCCTATCTGCCTACTTGTGATCTCTCTCTGTCAAATAAATAAATAAATAAAATCTTTAAAAAAAAAAAAAAAAGAGAATGAGAAGACAAACCACAAGACTGGGAGAAAATATTTGTAAAAGGCACTGAAAAAGGATTGCTATCCATAATACACAAAAAACTCAAAACACAACAAGAAAATACTCCAATTAAAAATACTCCAATTAAAAATTACGATCTCCAAAGATCGTAACGGGCCCCAGCCAAAGATGATATACAGATGGCAAATAGGCATATGAAAAGATGATCCCCATATGTCATCCAGGAAATGAAAATTAAAATAATGATGAGATACCACCAAATAACTATTAGAGGGGTCAAAATCCAGAACACTGACAGCACCAAATGCTGGCAAGGATGTGGAACAGAGATGCCTGGTTGGCTCAGCGGGTTAAGCATTTGCCTTCAGCTCAGGTCATAAACCCAGGGTCCTGGGATGGAGTCCGCCATCTGCATCTAGCTCCTTGCTCAGTGGGGAGCCTGCTCCTCCCTCTGCCTGCAGCTCCTCCCGCTTGTGTGTGTGCACACGCACTCTCTCTCTCTCTCTCTCTCCAAATAAAATAAAAAAAAAAACAAAAAACAAAAAGTTACGTTCACAGAAAAATCTGCACATATAAATCTGCATGTATTTGTATGTATTCATAAATGCCAGCTGTATTCATAACTGCCAAAACCTGGAAGCAACCAAGATGTCCTTCAGCAGGTAAATGCGTAAATAAACTGTGGTACATTCAGACAATGCAATATTATTTGGTGCTAACATGAAATGAGCTGTCAAGCCATGAAAAAATGTGGAGGAACCTTAAATGCATATTACTTAGTAAAAATGTCAATCTGAAAAGGCTACATTTTATAGGATTTCAACCATATGACATTCTGAAAAAGATAAAACAGTGAAAAAAATCAGATCAGTGGTTGCCAGAAGTGGAAGGGTGGGGGAAGAGATGAGTAGGCAGAGCACAGGATTTTTACAGTAGTAAAATATTCTGTATAAAACCATAATGATGGGTACATGTCATTATCCCTTTGTCCAAACCCCTAAGATTTACAACACCAAAAGTGAATTGTAAGGTAAGCCATGAACTTTAGGTGATAATGATGTGTCAATATAGGTTCATCAGTTGTAACAAATGTACCACACTGGTGGGGAATGCTGATAATGGGGGAGGGAGTGCCCATGCGGGGACAGGGAGTACGTGAGAAATCTCTGTACCTTCCCCTCAATTTTGCTATGAACTAAAAACTGCTCTAAAGAATTTTTTTTTTTTTTAAAGAATTAAGAGGGGCGCCTGGGTGGCTCAGTCGGTTAAGCAGTTGCCTTCAGCTCAGGTCATGATCCCAGGGTCCTGGGGTCGAGCCCCGCTTTGGACTCCCTGCTCACTGGAGAGTCTGCTTCTCCCTCTCCCTCTGCCTGCTGTTCTGCCTACTTGTGCTCTCTCTGTCAAATAAATAAATAAAATCTTTTAAACAATAAAGAATTAAGAAGATCTATAGGCTGATATAAAATGATAAACTACATTGTTACAAGAAAAAATGCAGAATTATGTGACTAGTGTACTATTATTTTTAAAAGGAGGGAAAAATTGCATCCATATATATTTGCATATAGAGTAGTTCCCTCCTTAGCCACACAAAAGATGTTCCAACACCCCCAGTGGATGCCTGAAATGGTGAATATACCTACTATGAACTCTATACCTACAATGTTTTTTCTCCAATATGTACCTATGATAAAGCTTAATATATAAATTAAGCACAGTAAGAAACTAACAACAATAAAGTGTAACAATTATGAGAATATACTGTAATGAAAGTTATGTATGTAAGACACGTAGTCTCTCTGAAAATATCTTGTCCTGTACTCACCTTCTTGTGATGATGTGAGAGGACAAATGTCTACGTGAGGAGACGAAGAGAGGTGAGTGATGTGACAAAGCCTTGAGCTGTGAGTCACCTCTGACCAACAGCAGAATCTCCTGTTTCCAGTTACTGAAGCTGCAGAAACCGCAGACAGGAGGGACAACTCTATGTTTTATATATATATAATTACACATATGTGTCGTTTTGAAAAAAATATACAAGAAATGAGTAATACTGTTGATCTATTAGAGAATCAGCTGGATGGCTAAGGGACAGAAATGAGAGAGAATTTTCGCCAAATACCATTTTAAGTTTTTTAAATTGTTAAGCATAAAAACATATGATCTACTCAGTCTAATAAATAAAAAGTAACATAGCAAAGACAACTTGGGAGGAAAGGGGGGCACCTGGGTGGCCCAGTTGGTTGAGCAGCTGATTCTTGATTTCAGCTCGGATCATGATCTCGGGGTCATGAGATCAAGGGCCTCTGGGCTCAGCGGAGAATCTGCTTCAGATTCTCTCTGCCACCCCCTTTTCCCTCTCTAACATAAATAAATAGATAAAATCTTTATAAAGAAAAAAGAAGAATTTTGTGGGGGGTGCCTGGATGACTTAGTCTGTTGGGTGTCTGCGTCTTGATCTCAGTTCAGGTCTTGATCTTGGGGTGATGAGTTCAAGCCCTGTGCTACGCTCCAGGACTGGGTGTGGTGCCTACTAAAAAAAAGAGAAAAAAGGAAAAAGAAAAATAGTTAACTTTTTTTTCTTTTTTAAAGATTTTATTTATTTATTTGACAGAGAGAGACAATGAGAGAAGGAATACAAGCAGGGGGAGTGGGAGAAGGAAGAAGCAGTCTTCTCACCAAGTGGGAGCCTGATGTGGGGCTCAGTCCCAGGACCCTGGGATCATGACCTGAGCCAAAGGCAGATGCTTTAACAACTGAGCCACCAGGTGCCCCGAAAAATAGTTAAATTAAAAAAAAAAAAAAAAAAAAGGAAAGAAAGGGAAGAATTTTGTAAGCAGATATATAATTTTTTACTTCACCAAATTGAGAGGAGAAATTTAAGAATGTTTTGAGAACTGGTCTTGACTTGAGTTTTTGCTTTTGACTGAAACTTGGACACTAAATAGTAGTTTTCACATTTCTCTTTTGACAAGCGAAAAAGAAGTTTGTATACAGTTTGTGTTCACTCTCTTCCAAGACTGTATTTTAATGACTTACCCAGTAAACAGAAAAATACTTCCAATTTACAACCCATTTAAAACAAACAAACAAAAAAAAGCTATGGTTCAGAATAAAACATTTGTACACAAGTTTTTTTTTTTTCTTTTTCAATCGGAGAAGAAATGATTTCTCTGACATTCACATTCAGACACTACTCAGGAAAAGAAAAAATAATAATAATAATCACACTGCAGGGATTCCTCTATGAGAGAAAACAATGGGGTAAGGGGTAGAGGGTACTTTCCAGCTTTTGCTCCATCAACACACTGCGAGCAGAAGATAGGTTTAGTTGCTCAGGAATGGGACAAGTTTGATTCCCACTGGCCCACTGAATCTGGCCGCAGCCAATAGGTGATGTTTTATGAGAGGGAAGAAAACTACAGAAAGAAAGAAATATAAAAGTAAAAAAAAAAAAAACAAAAAAACAACTTCCTCAGCCCTGTTATTGAAATCCAAAAGAGCTTAAGGAAAACTACTTTGAAAAATTACTAAATGCGGGTGCTTGGGTGGCTCAGTCATTAAACGTCTGCCTTCAGCTCAGGTCATGATCCCAGGGTCCTGGATCGAGCCCCACATGGGCTTCCTGATGAGTGGGAAGCCTGCTTCTCCCTCTCCTGCTCCCCCAGCTTGTGTTCCTTCTCTTGCTGTCTCTCTCTGTCAAATAAATAAATAAAATATTTTTTTAAAAAATACTAGGGAGCCTGCGTGGTTCAGTTGGTAAGCATCTGCCTTCAGCTCAGGTCATGATCTGGGGGTCCTGGGATGGAGTCCTGCATTGGGCTCCCTGCTCAGCCAGAAGCCTGCTTCTCCCTCTCCCACAACCCCTGCTTTTATTCCCTCTCGCTGTCTTTCTCTGTCAAATAAAATAAAATCTTTTAAAAAAAAATACTAAATGTAAACTTCGGTGAGATTTAAAAAGATGGTAAGAAAGCATACAAATCAAAACCACAAGGTATCACACCACACCTGTCAGAATGGCTAAAATCAAAAACATAAGAAAGACAAGCATTGGCAAGGATGTAGAGAAAAAGAAACTCTTGTATACTGTTGGTGGGAATGCAACAAGTGCAGCCAATGTAGAAAACAGTATGGAGATTCCTCAAAAAATTACAAACAGAATTACCATACGATCCGGTACTTCCACTACTGGGGATTTACACAAAGAAGACAAAAACACAAATTTGAAAATATATACACACTGCTATGTTTATTGCAGCATTATTTACACCAGCCAAATTATAGAAACAACCCATAAAGAAGATGTGGTATCTATATACACAATGGAATATTACTCTCGTATTAAAAAAGGATGAATCTTGCCATTTGCACCAACAAGGATGGATCTAGGGCATAATGCTAAGTGCAAAAAGTCAAAGAAACACAAATACCATATGATTTCACTCATATGTAGAATTTAAGAAACAAAACAAACAAAGAAAAGGAAAAAAGACAAACTAAAAAGCAGACTCTTAAGTAAAGAGAATAAACTAGTGGTTACCAGAAGGGAGGTAGGTGGGGGGATGAGTGAATTAGATGAAGGCGATTTAGAGTACACTTATCAGGATGAGCACTGAGTAATGTACAGAATTGTTGAATCACTATATTATACACCTGAAATTAATACAGCACTATATGCTAATTATACTGGAATTAAAAAAAAAAAAAAAGATAGTAAGAAAGTTGTTTTTCTTTAAAATTTCATCCCAGTCTCCTACTTCTACAACTTAGGAGTCAAGGTGTGATTACTTATTTATTTCTTTATTATTAAAACCCAAGTGTCCTTTTTTTTTTTTTTACTTTTAGTTAAGTTTAAGTCTCAAAATTCAAAAGGCACAAAAGGGTATACAATAATAGTTAACCTCATATCTGTCTCCCAACAACCAACATTATTAGTTTCTTGTATATTCTTCCAAAGATATTCTATATGCATACAAGGAAACCCTCCCCCACCTTTTTTTTCCCTCAACTTTTCCTTTCCTATTCTTTTATACAAATGGTTGTGTGGAATCAACTCTTGTGTCTCTGTCAAATAAATAAAAGAAAATCTTTTAAAAAAAATCAAGGGATCTTTACATAATTTTAACTCCTTATATGAACACATATTACTCTTTTCTATAAAGAAATCTCTTTTAAAAAGATAAGTTTCGGGACGCCTGGGTGGCTCAGTTGGTTAAGCTGCTGCCTTCGGCCCAGGTCATGATCCCAGGGTTCTGGGATCAAGTCCCACATTGGGCTCCTTGCTCTGCAGGGAGCCTGCTTCTCTCTCTGCCTCTGCCTGACACTCTGCCTGTGTGCTCTCGTTCTTTCTCTCTCTCTGACAAATAAATAAATAACATCTTTAAAAAATAAAAAAAGTAAAAAGATACGTTTCTTTTCAATATCTCCCATATCACTCAAAGGTAAGAAAAAGTTGTTAGGAAGAAAAAAAAAGGGGGGGGGGTGGTGCCTGCATGGCTCACTCCCTTAAGCATCTGCCTTGGGCTCGGGTCCTGATCTGGATCAAGCCCCACCTCAGAATCCCTGCTCTGCAGGGAGTCTGCTTCTCCCCCTGCTTGGGCTCCCTCTCAAATAAATAAATAAAATCTTTTTTTAAAAAATGATCTAGAGAACAAAATTGCATACAATTACATGACAAATCAACTCACTGAATTTCTGGTCCAGTATTCTGATTCCTGCCAAGGGTAGTTTTGCAGAGGTAACATTAACACCCCATGGAGACCTGTTCCACTGTCCAGTCCAGAGGCACCTTCAATGAAACTGAAGAGGGAGGGAAAAGGAAGTAGGAAGCTAAATTTGAATGTTTGGTTCTCATGGATTAGCAACAAGGAAGTGAAGGCAGATGAAAAGAAACCAGGATTGCCTCAGATCAGTTAATTAGTAACCTACATATGCCAGCACTAAACTAGATCCTTCTGCCTTTCGGTGGGAATTGATTGTTCATTGGCACCTGAACGGCTGGACAAGGGCAGAAGTCTCTTGTGAAGCACAGAAGAACCAGCCAGAGAAAAGAGACT
Organism: Martes martes; assembly: GCF_963455335.1. Lineage (NCBI taxonomy): Eukaryota > Metazoa > Chordata > Mammalia > Carnivora > Mustelidae > Martes > Martes martes. The sequence continues at coordinate 79,906,471 of NC_137888.1, forward strand.
GCAAATAGGGTAAGCCACAGTTACTCAAGAAGAGGGAAACCCAGAGAACCCTCCAGGGTCCTGTGTGGTACCTGTAGCCAAGACCGAATTCCAAAGCGGAGTCCAACATCCATTTTCTGAAGCTTCTCTTTCCCGCTAGTATCAATCATAGGGAGCAAAGAAGGCCCAGGCTGAGGTGTGCTTTTACAGCACGGTTTGCTACTAAGAACACTAGACCAGATGTCTGCTGGCAATGTCCAGGCTCAAGTCCCAACTCAGCTGTGTGAGTGTGGACATTCCTAAACTTCAGTTTCTGCATGGATAAACCAGCTCAAAAATATTACAAATCTAAAACCAGCCCAGTACAACCCAGTCTCAATTTCCCAACAATAAAGCAGAGCTACCTTAGGAGCACCAAAACGCCAGCCTAAGTTTACAAATTTTTAGCAACTATCCAAGATAACTGTGATCGCTAATTTGGAAGACACCCTCTGGTTCATTCCAGCAGTAAGTCTCTCAATACTATTTCAAGAAAACAGGTGGACAAAGGTTATATACAATAAAGACAATATCGAAGTCTTGGGATGCCAGAAAACACACATTAAAATCACAAGGGGTCCTCTTAGACCCACCACAATTTGACAACAATCCCAAAGTGATAAATAAGTGGGCCACTTTGATGTGGAAAAGCCTCTGCAGAAGGGAACCTAAACAGCACTCAATTCTAAACAAACAGCCAACACGGTTTATAAACAAAGCCTTGATGGTTTTTCTGGAACCAGGCCTGAATTTATAACCTTCTCAACTCCATACAGTGAATGCAGATTCTCCACTCACCAAAAAGCCGATCAGAAACATTTCTAGCTATCTATATACTTTGGACAGAATTGTGAGTCTGAAAAGAAAACCAACTCTGTATTTTTTTGTAAATTTAGTCTGTTTCCCGAGTGGCAACATGATATGATAGGTAGGCATGAAGACCTCAGATTCCAAGTCAGTTTCATGCTGGTTTAGGTCATGGGCTAGGGAAAAACCTCTGTGAGCCTCATCAGTGACATGAGATAATTCCTGCCTCTTGATTATTGTGGGCTTTAAAGAGACAATAAATGTCTAGGCACGTGGTTGGAACATATTAATGTTCATTTTCTCCTTTTCTTCCAGAACTCCTTAAGATAGTTACTAAATAAATAACCAGAAAAGCTGTTCCCCATTGTGTTAAATCATAATAATGCCAGAATTTCTCAGGCCAAAATAGTCAGTGAAAAAACTCTTTTGCATATATGCAAACCATTTGTTTGTAAGAGATATGCATGTATATAACCAAATATATAATCAGAAGGTGCCCACTCTCATTGTCACGCAATGAAATTGGATTAATCATATGATATGGCTAAAGTAATTTCAAGTCTACAGCAAGGATTTCATAGGAGCCTGCCCTGGATTTCCCAGAACAGCGGGATCGTTAGAAATCAGAAATGTGGCTCCATAATTTTACGACTATGATGAGGCAAAGGTGCTTAACTTAGTGCATCCAAAATGCAGGACTGGTGAGAATGTTTTTAACTTTGCTATAAAAGTTCTCCTGGTTGTCCCCTCTGCACCCATCCTGTCCTCTTCTACTTTGAAGCGCAGAAGACAAGAGACTGTGATGATAATAAGACAAAGCTGTGTAAACTTCTTCATGGGCTTCTTAAAACGCACTTCTAATTCAGCACACCCTACCACAGCAGTCCTCGATTTCTCCTTAAACAAAAACGGTCACGGGTGCCAAAGAGATGTGAGTCAGTGTCCACTGAACTGTGTCTAAATGATTTTCCTTGTGAGCACAGCCAGCCTGGAATAAGACCCTACGAGTGAGAAGAGAAAACATGCTTCCCAGGCCAAGGAGGCATTGTTCAAAGTAATGAGTTCTGCACCACTTGGGCCACACTTCACAGCTGAGTCTGATTTTCCTGAACAAAGACCAATAACCAAATGGGCATGCTCTTCAGCAAGATTCTCAGAGCTGATGATTGTTGTCAAACCCATGAGGTGGTGGAAAAAAGGGGAGACTAAGGCCTCCCTATCCTTCTGTGTTCTACGAAAGAGGAAGACTTTGTCAACCTTGGTCAGTATTATGCCAGGGGAAGTGACATAGCTCTAATGGGTTTCAGTAGAGTCTAAACTCACTAAAAATGCCTAGAAGTGTGGCATCTCAAAAGTTAAAATTTGTAAATGCCCTACTGTATTCCTTTCCTATTACAATTTTACATCTTTTTTTTTTTTCTCAGAGAAATAATAGCCATGATCCTTCAAGCGTGCAGACCAACACTATTCTTAGAAGGGAGCTGCAGGAGGTTTATGATGTCACGAAACATGGAGTCAGAACAAAGGACTACTGAATCACTCACCTTATCTTCATCTAAGAAATCTGAGAATTACAGGGTTTTTCTGTTCCTCCCAAGCATGGTGCTGTACTCGTGAAGACAGCAAGTTTTAGGGCCCAGTCTGCACTACAAAAATGTGAAAAAAAAAAAAAATAGGTGCTCACAATGCTTCTTACTATATATAATTTTTATCTAAAAATACTCAAAAATGGTGTTCGGCATATTTTTTAAATCAAAGTGTTAAGCATTTGTTTCTGAATCTAAATGTAGGATTGCTCAACACTAAATCAACTGTTCTCCTTAAGGGTTCTGTTAAGTATCTACTCTGAAAACCTGAAACAGCATTAGAATGATTTCAGAATTCAACTCTGACTTTACTGAAAACAGGACTCTGGAATGATTTTATATAATCTTATATTGTTTTCAAAAAATGTTCATGGACTAAATGAATAAATAACATAGGAAACATTTAATTAAGAGTTTTTCAAGTATATTACATTATGGCACACTAACATAAAGCATCATTATAATATTCTATTTTTATAATTCTATCCTTCTAATTATTTAGAAGACTGATTCTAAAAGTAAGTTTAATTGATACTGATAATGTGAGAAAATGTATCTTGAAGGCAGAAGCAAGGACTTTCACAGCTTTTATGCAGAATCTGGTGCAGCTATAAATTCTGGCTCTGCCCATCAACCTTCCCTCCCTTTGTCTCCTTCTCACAGCCTTTCCCCAGCCTTCCCCCAAGCACTTGCAATCTCATTATCCCATGATCTGCTAAACTGCAGTTTACCTCCTGGAACCAGCAGAAACACATGTCACTGAGAATTAGGGAATTGGAGCCAGTTACAAACCACCAAATAGGGTCACAAAGTATCTGAACCTGAAAATTGAGAGTTTTTCTATCTTTTTAATTACGAGAAAAGGGGGAAAACTCAATTGGACATTTTTTAACACTTGCATCAGATGCACTGTATCACGTCTTAGGCACTTATAATGAATGGGATGGGAGAGATAACTTTAACAGCATGTTATTTGCTAATCATCTGAGAAGTAATATTACGTTGACTTCATTTGCTGATGGTGGGAGGATATTGTCTGAAAACTTCTACCACTCACAAACATTTGCAACTCTTGAAGGCAAATTGTTTAGAAGCAGGGGACACTAAGACAGTAGCCCTAGTACTTCATCTAAGGTATTTTTATGCCACACTTTATTCCAGAAAGAGTAACTCCATTTTAAACTTTGATTAGTTATGTTGATATTAACCAGTGTTTCTTTAATAGCAACTAGGCATATTAATCCTGCTGCCAAATACTGATGCAGCCTTAAAAAAATAAGCAACAAAATGCAGCTCCTTCTACATAACCCTTAAGATGTGTACCCTTGCCAAATGCTAACCTGTGTGTAAACAAATGGGATTTCTTAAAAGGGGCAGAGCTGTTGAGACTCACAGTTTGAAAAGAAAAATGACATGTTTAACAGGAGGCTTGAGAAATCTGACTGGTTCCCATCAAGACTTCTTGAAACATTCCCTGCAGAAGATTAACCCCAGAAGTAACCAAAACTGAAGGGCAGCAGGGAAAAACAATCACCCCTTCTGGGAAAGCCTTTGTTTCTTTTCACTGGCATTTTACTTTGGTCCATTTTGGAGCTCATCTCTTTTCATAAACGTGCCATAAGGAGGACACAGGTGCTTGGGTTTGCACTCATCCCACTCACCACTTGCATAAAGGGGGCACAAGTCTGTAACCTTACTGCTCAAGAGCAAGCACCTGATTTTTTTTTTTTTTAAATATCTCACCTCCAAGGAAATATATTTTATTCAGTGTTGGTAAGGTCTCAGTGACGGCCTCAATAAGCAACTTCTCACCATTTTCTTCCGTCTAAGATCAAAATGGTAATGCGAAATAGCGGGGGGGGGGGAGGATTGGGGGACAGTCTTCCACTTCCGTTTAGTTGGTTATTGTTTTAATGTTGAACTGCTAACGTAAAAATGAGATCATAAACTCATCCCGAGTTACAAACAACAAAGAAAAGGAGGAGAGAGGGGGGCCCGCTGCGACGCTCAACAGGGGACTGGGCTTCGGGGCGAGCCGGGTGGCATCTCGGACTCGCGGCGCCGTCGCCATGGAAACCCCGCGCAGGCGCAGAGAGCGACGCCGCGAGGCCCGGACTTGCCCCCACCGCCCGGCGCGGCGTCGCTCTGGTGCTCTCGTTTATTCCAGGAAAGGGTAATGGAGTAAATCCTCCTGGCGCTGAGCGTACCCGGTCTTCTCCGAGAGGGTCCTGAGTGGGGTCAGTGAGTGCAGGAAGAGCCGTGAGACTCCCCAAGTGTAATGGACACCGCACTCCCCTTGCTGGGAAACGCGGACCTGCTCTCTCGGAGCTGTCGGGCGGTCAGAGACGGGTTCCTGGGAGCGCGCTTGTGGGTGAAGCATCCTGCAGCAAAGCTTCCCCCTCCAACGGGCAAACCCCACTCACCACCACGGGTGACTCGAGAAGTAAATTCTGGCGCGGGCACACGCATACCCACATCTTCTGAATTACGAGACACCCCCCCCACCACCACCACACATACACACACACAAGACCCGCGGTGGACCACTTCTCCGCGCAGGGGGTTTGGAGGATCCCCACGCACAATACTCACACGGTCCTAAAGAGCGTGTCCCGGCCGGGACTGGAGAGAGGAACTCGGGCCACCTGCTCTTTGGCACACCTGGTCTGGTCCACCAGTCCTCGTTCTCGTTCCGCCTGGTTCCCCCTCAAAGCACTGACCTGCTCAACTTTGAGTGTTCAGCAGTTGACGGATTCCTGGGAGTCCTTGGCACAGGAGCAACCTCCAAAGTGCTGGGGTGGTGAGCTGCGGGCCCTTGTGACTCCCAAGTCGAAAATCCTGTGGAGGGACGGAAAACCCCCCAGAAGCGCACTTCTCGCCACAACCAGCAGAAGCCCCCGAGACGCGCAGGCTACAGCGGGGCGCCGCCGCCACAACCTGCTTTCTCATTCAAATCCTTACGCTCACACTGGAGCCCCCTCCCTCCCAGCCCCGCAGCTCCCGAGGAAATCAGGAACTGGAGCGGGAGAGAGTGGACTGGAGCTCCCACCGCCTCCAAGGGCCCCAGCCCGCCAGGGGTAGGGGGGCCGAAGGCTGGACCTGGACCCCTGGGTCCACGCGCCCTTGCGAGGCTCTCTGGCAAGCAAAAGCCAGAAGTTCTGAGAATAAAGTCTTCCTTTCTCCCGCGTAGCTTTCAAAGATTCCCAAACCCAGGGACACCTCCTCGATATTCAGTTTTAGGCAGTGCTCCCAAGAGCTTCAGTGGTTGTAGGATAAAGGAGTTTGGAGAAACAAAGTTGGAAGTGAGAGAGCAGAGAATGGGAACCGTTTGCAGCTTGCACTAAAGTTAAAAAAAAAAAAAAAAAAAAAAAAAAAAAAAAACACCTTAATGAAAATCGCGAACCGTCCATCTTAGGTCACCTTACCATTCTAAGAAAATAGCACTTATTATGCCGTTATAACCAAGGAGATCTGCCTTAAGTAAATTGCAGCTTAGACTGAGGAAGAGGGGAGTGTAGGTAACACTCTTATTCCCCCGTCCCCCGCCACCGTCTCTTCTTCCAGATGCTTCTCCTACATGTTAACGGGTCAATTATTCAATCAAATTAACTTAATGGCTGGCAGACTCCAGCACCGAACCTGCGGTGAGTAAGAGCACAGCCAGGGGGGAGAAAAGCCTGCACACAGTAGGCACTCAAATAGCGAGGAAACGATGAAATCTACCGCGCGCACAGACATGGTGACTGACCAGGTTGGTGCGGCTGCTGGAAGGCTGACAACCGCTGGCCTCGGCAGCCACCGTGTGATCCGGTCTCAAGATTCCAGGATTTGCATTTATCAGCCTTCATTCAACCTGCCCTATTGTTAGTTCAAAGCCTGGCTGGGAGGGACTTCGAGACTCTGCTCCTCACTCACCTTCAGTTTAAAATTCTCCACCAATAAGAAGGTCCTAGAAAAGCTGGCAGCATAGGGTTGGCAGGGATTTTCTGGGCTTAGTGACAACATAAACTAAAGTCATTTTCTTTTTCATGCGTGAATTTGCTCAGGAAGTTACAAATGAGAGCTCGAGCAGGGAGAGCCGGGCCGGGGCTGCCCGTCTGCTTTGACGGACAGTTAGTGTGGGGGGTGGTAGAACCGTGACCTCTCAGCGCAAGATCTAGGGTTTCACCTTTTCATCCCACTTAGCCGATACCATAGAAACAACCCATTTGTATTATTCAGTTCAACAGAGGCAATTACAATGTCACAGCAAAGCACCATGGGCAAGAAGAAACTTTATCCTGAAAGCAATCCTAGACTCTCAAAAAAAAAAAAAAAAGTCACCAAAATAGTCACTTGAATTTCTTCATGCCAGGGTACCAGGAAAAATTCAATTTGGGAAAAAAATATATATATAAGGTCTTCCGGCTCCAAAGAAAGAAAGCTCCCTAATTTTTTTTTAACATGCTGGGACAAAAATTCTCAGTGTATAAGAAATTAAACAGGTAACTACTCTTCTACCCTCAAACTGCTTCTTGCTTTGCATCCAAACATGTTTTTTAGAGCTTTGTTTTGCTGGTAATCTCCATGGTGAATAGAAAGGCCAAAAAGAGAGAATAAGAGACACACACACCCATCAAGACAGCCCCTCACACAACCACAGAAGTTACCCACCCTAAACCTCCTGGGTTTGTCTTTCTTTTATACCTGAAAAACCACAGATGCATGGTTAAAATAAGCTCAGACACAAAGTTCACAACAAGAGCACTTGGTTTGTAATGCAGCCTTTATTTTGAAAGTTTTAATCAATTTCCATAACTGTATGAACTTTAAAACTTTTCCACTATGCAATATTTCAAACCTACTGAAATCAAAGCAAATACCCATATAATATTTCTGCTTCCTACCCCCTCTTTTTTAAGTAAAGCATTACAGATAACAGCTAAAACCCCATCTCCTGGCCTTTCTCCCTCCCTTTGCGCGAATCATACTTAATCATGTGCTTAAGTGTTTAGGACATATGGAGAGATCCATAAATCTTTTAAGGTACCTTTTCCCTCTGAGCTTTTTTTTTTTTAAACTCCATTTATCAGAGAAAAATCACCAACTAAAACCAGGAAAATATTGTTACATTGCTCAGTGTTTAGAAGCCAGACAGAACTATAACCCCCCCACCCCCCCACCCCCCGCTGGTGACAAACACAGGGAATGATAACAAAGGGATTAGACAGTGGGTAGTAAACAGCCTCTCTAGGTTACACAAACCCTTCCATGGTTACCGAATAGTCAATAGAAAAACAAAACAAATAATACCCCCTTCCTTCACAGCCTACAAGGGAATCAGAAAAAAAATGGGATCTAAATTCACACTTCTTCGGGCAGGTAGAACAAAAGTCCTATATAGTAGTACCTATTTTGCATGGTCTCTTGGTAACCTAAACTACAATCTTTCCGTAAGAAGTAACCCCTTTTCCCAGCATAAGGGACTCCTGCTGCTATCCTAGCTCAATTCAAGGTTGAAATCAGCCCTGCTGAAAAGTCTGGGGTTGAATCTTCCTTGCTTCTCTGTACACGGGGACCTCTCTGTGCAGCAAGTTACCGAAAGCCCTTCACAGCAGTCCTTTGACTTAACCTCCTCTGTGCAGCAAAAGGGCTATGAAAGCACCGATTTTTCTTAAATGCCATTTACTGGTGAAAGACATCCTTCCCCACCCCCACTCTCCTCGGGCTTCCAGAGCAATGATTCTCATTAATTACACTGGCACAGCACTGCCTGGACTCCCTTCTAAGTAGCTGCCAGATTTCCACATATCACCTCTGCCTTGATACAGAATGTGCACTGACACCAGGATCACAGAAAATCCTGTAAAAGGTGCCTGATAGCTGGGAAGATGATTGATGTGCTTTGAGGTGGGCCTGCCACGCTGCACATCAGAAAGGGTTTCTTAGAAAACTGCACTAGGAATCGGGTTGAAAGTCAATTTTTCTAGCTATGCAAAAATAGTGCTTTCAGTTGCGAAAACAGCCATATTTAAGATACTCGAATTTAATCAGCAATAATCTTCAAGTTATATTCAGAAAGCAAGAAAGTGAAGGAGATGAATATTATCTCTATTTTAATCAAGACACCAAAAAGTCACAAGAATAACCAAAGAGCTTAGCAATTATCAAGGATGAGCTGGAGGTCTCCCAACACAGCTTTCTTGAGTGCTTGCCATGTACCAGACACTATGCTAGATGGTAATTCTTAGCTGGAATTCAGATAATACTCCTGAAGTACAGAGCAGTAGCTCTCCTCATGACCTTACTTTTAGATACAAATAACAAAACTGGAGGAAAGGAGCCAGTACTGACTCCCACCTTACAATGGAGGAAAGGATAGAGGCTTCAGGAATGACAGGATCCAGGAATTTAGAATCATCATTTCTTTTCCACATTCATTCTCTTTTGATCCTACTCTTTCTCTCCCTGCTGTTTTCAATGTTTAAACCTTATACTTTCCTATTACATATGAGCTTCTTCTATAGGCCGGTGGGTGGAGAAAGCATTACCAGGGCAGCTCCATGACCTCAGCTAGCAATCCCAGGGAAAAGAGTGGCTTTTATTTTATTTTATTTTATTTTATTTTAATTTTACCATCTGTAAATAAGATTGTAGGAAAGGATTTCAACTGACCTGCTTCAGGTCATGTGTCCATCCATAGGTCAATTAATGTGGTCAACAACAAGTAGAGTATATGTATATCCAGTCTCTGATCATATACACAGTCCTGTAGACAAGAGGTGGGGTAATTTGAGTAGCAGCCCCACCAGAACTATAAGGAGTCAGGAAGGATTTGGTCCCCATAGGAAGGAAGCTGCTCTTCCCAAATGAGGGTAGGAAGTGATTCTGGTGGATAAAAAGAGCAAAGGTCCCCAACTGTGCCATCTCCTGAACCTGCCACCAAAGAAAGCCATTAACACCTTTGTATAGATTCCTATGTGTATGACAGAGGTTTCAAAAAAAAAAAAAAGAGAGAAAAGAAACTTCCAGTGTTCATTAGGAAGGACGCGGGAGGGGTGTCACAGTATAAATGCCACCGATCTTTCCCTCCCCAGCTACAGAAAAATTCATCCCCATATGTAGGCAACTGTCATGCTAAGCTGGAAACAGAGAAAAGAACATAAAGCGGGACAGCTGATCTTGGGAAGAATTGCTTCCTATTTGTGTTTTTCACTTTTTATCACAGAAATTTTCATAGGTAAACAAAAGTAAAATAGCATAATGAAGCCCTATGTATTGGTCACCCAGTTTCAACAATTATTATTTTGATAATCTTTTATTTATTCAGGAATGTGAGGAATTAACAGAAATAGTTTTTTGTGGGGTTTTTTTTTTAAGATTTTATTTATTTGTCAGAGAGAAAGCACAAGCAGGGAGGTCAGTAGGCAGAGGGAGAAGCAGGCTTCCTGCTAAGAAAGGAGCCCGATGCAGAACTTGATCTCAGGACCCTAGGATCATGACCCGAGTCAAAGGCAGATGCTTAACCAACTGAGCCATCCAGGTGCTCCTGAAGTACTTGATTTCATAAATTAACACTTTTTCGCAGTCCTGGGCTCTTAGTTAATGGAAGGAATGCATACCTACAAAACAACTAAATTAAATAAGACTACTACATGGGAAGCTCTTAGTAAAATGCCTAGCACAAAATGAGCCCTGAAAAATGTCAGTTTTTTTAGGGGTGCCTGGTTGTCTCAGTTGGTGGAGCATGCAACTCATGATCTTGGTGTTGTGAGTTGGAGTACCACAATAGGGGTAGAGATTACTTAGTAAAAAAGTTACTATTATTATAGGTACTATTAAATGGGTAACCTATTTAAAGATTTTAAATGCTAGCAAAGTCTACATGTTGAAATGTATTTGGTGTACAGAGGGAAAAAAAGTTAAGGCTAAACTCTTTGCCAATAGACAAAAACATTTTTAAGTGTTCCATTTCTTTAAAGATTTATTCATTTCATATAGAGAGAGCACAAGAAAGAGCGGGTGGAGGGGTGGCGTGCAGAGGGAAAGAGAGAATCCTGAAGCCGACTCCTGGTCGATCAGGGAGCCCAATATGAGGCTCGATCCCAGAACCCTGAGACCATGACCTAAGCAAAAATCAAGAGTCTGCCACTTAACTGACTAAGACATCCAGTCGCCCCAAAGTGCTCCATTTTTAAGTGGGCTATTCATATTTTTTCTAGAACAAGCCTATATAATTGTTTCCCCTTTCTATATGGAAATACCAAAAATATTACAAGCAGGGGCGCCTGGGTGGCTCACTGGGTTAAAGCCTCTGCCTTCAGCTCAGGTCATGATCCCAGGGTCCTGGGATCGAGCCCCGCATCGAGCTCTCTGCTCCGTGGAGAGCCTGCTTTCTCCTCTCTCTCTGCCTGCCTCTCTGCCTACTTGTGATCTCTGTCAAAGAAATAAATAAAATCTTAAAATATATATATATATATTACAAGCAGGGGCGCCTGGCCAGCTCAGTCAGTAGAACATGTGGGGCTTGAAATCAGGCTTGTGGGTTCGAGCCCCACACTGGGTGTAGAGATTACTTAAAAATAAAAATCGTAAAAAGAATACATACATTACAAGCAAATGCACTTTTCACCTTACAAATAAGGAGATACGGGCTAAACTGTCAAACTCAAACAAGAGCTTGGACTAGATACTGCAATTCTAAACGCCAGGTTCCCTACTATAATGTCTTGGCAAAATAATCTAGCCTCTCAAGGCTAGGTGAAGACAAAATAGAATTGTGCCTGTCTAGGTGAAGTCCTTCAATTCAATTAAGATTTCCTTATAGCCCAGTTATACTTATTTTTTTTTTAAGATTTTATTTATTTGACAGACAGAGATCACAAGTAGGCAGAGAGGCAGGCAGAGAGAGAGGAGGAAGCAGGAGAGAGCCTGATGCGAGGCTCCATCCCAGAACCCTGGGATCATGACCTGAGCTGAAAGCAGAGGCTTTAACCCACTGAGCCACCCAGGCGCCCCAACCCAGTTATACTTCTTAAAAGATGTTCAGTTCCCACCACAAAATGAATATTTTTTTTAAGTGAATACTTTTTTTAAGTGCATTTTTTTTTGTAATCTCTACACCCAAAGTGGGACTCACAATCACAACCCCGAGATCAAGAGTCCAATGCTGTTCCCAAAGAGCTAGCCAGGCACCCCAGAATGAGTACTTTTTAAAAGTTAGAAAGCATGCTTAATTAAAGTGAACTTACTCTATTTTCTCTTTTCCTGCAATTTGTTTCATTGTTTTCTCCTGGTGGTTGGGGGGTGGGGGTGGGGCTGGGAATAAGGTATTCTAGAGGCAACAATAGTGTCAGAGGACAGAGCTCCCTTTCCTTCCTCCTAAGAGCTTCACAACTCAGCTTTGTGAGTTTTGTTTCCAGAAAGACCTCCCACAGAGCCAGTATCTACAACTTGCAAGATGGTCAAAGCCTGCTGGGCAGAACCAACATAACTGAAGTACTTTCTTGCGCCCAGGAAACTTTGGATTACCTATTTTCATTATGGAATATATTGTACTGTTAAACATTCCTGCAGAATCCCATAACATAATTAAGAGAAAAATGTATCTTCATAATCTATCCAATTGTGGGTCAGTCATATACAGCAATCATTATCATAGACATTGAACAAAAGTTTACACAAATGAGCAAATTGTACTGTGAAGGGAAAAATGAAAAAACAGGCAAGCCAGAATGCAATTTCTAAAGCTTTGAATTTGAGAATTTGAGAAGGCAATTTACACCATAAGGAAAATTCTCTTATTTCTGTACTATTTGGAATCCTAATATGGTACACCCTTTCTGATTACTAACACCTGTTTTTTTAACCAGAAGACAAATGTTTAGGTTTGTCCACACAAAATAGTAAAAGGAAAAACTGCATTTTAAAAACCATATGTTGGGGTGCCTGGGTGGCTCAGTGGGTTAAGCATCTGCCTTTGGCTCTGGTCATGATCTCAGGGTCCTGGGATCGAGCCCTGTATCGTGCTCTCTGCTCAGCGGGGAGCCTGCTTCCTCCTCTCTCTCTGCCTGCCTTTCTGCCTACTTGTGATCTCTGTCTGTCAAATAAGTAAATAAAATCTAAAAAAAAAACCAACCCCGATTTAAAAAAAAAAAGGGTCGCATGCTCTATTGACTGAGTCAGCAAGACACCCCCTGTTCTTAATATTTTATTTTTAATTTTCTTCAGTCTTTTTATAAATTTGCATTACTTGGGGAATGTGGGTCGCTCAGTTGGTTAAGCATCTGCCTTCAGCTCAGGTCATGATCCCAGGGTCCTGGGATAGAGCCCCGCATCGGGCTCCCTGCTCAGCAGAGAAATCTGCTTCTCTCTTTCCCTCTGGCCCTCCTCCTGCTTGTGCACTCGCTCTCTCAAATAAATAAATAAAATCTTTTTCAAAAATTTGCACTACTTTCTTCCTGTAACTTGCCTTCATTGAAAAAGTTGCATGGTAATGGCATTAGGGAAACTCCAAACCACTGATGGGATTCAGGACACACTATCCCAAAAATGGTACCTTAGCAGAGTGAACGTTTTATGCTGAAGGAGTCTGGGAAAACAGCCAGAGCAGGAAGGTCTTTTTGATCTCCCTCCCTTGCCCTTCTTCCCTGAAACTGATGATAAAATCCTCCTAAGAGAAGTGCCTTCCCTACAGCTGGAGGTCTGTTTCTTCAGGTCTTTATTTCCTTATGTAAGTTCTCATGTCACATAAACTTGTATTAAATCAATTTATATCCTTTTCTCCTGTTACTCTGTCTTTATCAGTTTAATTATCAGACCCAGCCAGGAACCCAAGAAGGTAAAGGAAAATTTTTCCTCCCCACACCACAAAGACGAGTCTGGAAACCATATCCATCCCAGCTATCCCAGCAGTAGCTGGGCTCCTTAGTATATCTGCCATCCCTATTAATAGTGGCTTAAGTAATAACCATTCTGCTGGTGCCCTAGAATTCTGAAGTGCTGGTGTTTCTTGGCTTCATGAATCATGATGTTTCTTTGAAAAGTCACTGTTCAATTCAATGCCCTATACAACCATTGGATTTAGGGCAAACTGTCAACAATATGCCCCTTGACAACACATGGAGACTCAAATCTCAAAGATGCAAATGTAGGGGAGCAAAATATGTCACCCCAAAATATGGCTTTTCAGCTTAAGGATTATTATGTTGAGCTGGGGTTTTTTGTTGTTTTGTTTTGTTTTTAAGATTTTATTTATTTATTTGTCAAAGAGAGAGAGCACGCCAGGGGGAGCAGCAGAGAGAGAAGCAGGCTTCCCACTGAGCAAGGAGCCCTCAATACCAGGACCCTTGTATCATGACCTGAGCCAAAGGCAGATGCTTAACTGACAGAGCTACCCAAGCACCCCTTAAGCTGGTTATTTGTAAGAAACTGCAGAGATAGGAGAAGTTCTAAAAAACAGGTAAAAGTTACTCTTTTGTAAGAACAATTTACATTTATAAGGGAAATCTCCATTTGTAAAGGTCTCTCTCTCTCTCTCTCTCTCTCTCTCTGAAAAACCACCTTACCCTTGTTTACTGTGCCTTTCAGGGTAACTTCTCATAACTGGCCTCCCCGTCCCCCAACATCTTCTAGCCTTTAGCTGGAGATGTTACTTAAGGGGATGGCCATTTCGGGAGTTACTCAGTTTTCCTTGGTATCTCCCAAGTATATAGGAGGTATACATGTTATTAAACTTTTCTTTTGTTTTTCTTCTGTTAGTCTGTCTTGTTACAGGTGTGTATCAGCCAAGCACCTAGAAGAGTAGAGGGAAAATTATTTTTCTTTCCCCCTACAAACTTCACCTTGGTGAGTAACCAAGTGACACTGGAGAAATCCAGAAGATAAAATTCTTAGCACATTATCTGCTTGCCTCAGATGTGGTTAATTCTCCTAAGCAGGTTTTGCAAATGTACCAGGCCAGTATGAGGTACTGACTGGGATCTTTACTATTCTCAGTTACCTGAGAGAGCAGGAATAAATAAGAGATAATGAGGTAATGTTGGGTTTTGGAGCAAACAGTCAAGAAAGAATTCTTGAGATGTCTTCAATGCAAAAAGGTGGTTTTATTAAAGCACAGGGATAGGACCGTGGGCAGAAAGAGCAGCACTGAGGTAGTGAGGGGTGGTGATTATTTATTTTCAAGTTTGGAGCGGGGATAGGGACATTTTAAGTCTATAGGGAATTTTGGAAGGTTTCCAGGACCTTGAGGGGGCTAGCCATTGTTAGGAAAAGGTCATTTATTACTGTCTAGTAAAACCTTAGTCATGAGATCCTTCAGATGTGTATCAGTGAACTATATGCTTAGGAGATGATTGCCAACATATATCTTGGCGGGGTAGAGATAAAGGATAAAATTTCCAAAGGAATTTATTTATGTTAAATAAGACTTACAGGATCCTGGAGGTCAAGATAATGTTAAACCAAGATTGCCTTTTGCCCTCAGCAAGGTATTAAGGTCAAGGCAGCTGATTTCCTAGAGGAATGTCACTCTGCCTGTTTCAAGGACTTGTTAATGGGCTGTAAGTAGTAAGAAAATTTCATTTTTTTTTTCATTTGCCTTTGTTTCCCATATCAAGAAATAGCAGAACTATTGAGATCAGTGGCCCTGATTTCTATTTGAGTCCACTTTTTTAAAAATGGCATTTCTGGCAGCAGCTTCCCCAGGCTTTCCCAGTGATGAGAAAGACCAAGCTGATTTAGGTTTCAGGACCAAAAAGAATAAGAGGTCTTGGAATAAGGAAGAGTTTAACAGTTAGAATTTGTGGAGTAGCAACCATCCTTTCCCTCTCCTGTTCACACAGGGGAGGAAGATTTGACATTAGCACTTCACTCCCTTTTCCATGAGACTGAGAATGCCATATATCCTGTTTCCACTAAGTTAGGAAATAGTGATTATCTCTTTTCTGATGTTTGCTAAGCTGCAGAGCCTTCTAGCACTTCATTTACCTGAGACAAGGAGAAAGAAGCATGATCAAAGAGGGAAGCAAGAAAGAGTGCCTGGAGAATCACCTACATTCCCACCACTTAGTCTGAGGATACATGAGTTTCCAGGGTGCCTAGGTGGCTCAGGCAATTGAGTGGCTGAGGCCCGGTCATGATCTCAGGGTCCTGGAATTGAGTCCCACATTAGCATCAGGCCCCCCACTCAGCAGAGAGTCAGCCTTTCCCTTGGCCCATCCCCCAACTCATGCACACACGTGAGTTCTCGCTCTCAAATGAATAAAATCGTTAAAAAAAAAAATGCACGAGTTTCCTGTAACTTGAATCGACACCATGGAAAGTGGCAGGACTGAAGTCAACTTGTAATACTCCCCACAACACATACCCATGAGTGGAGTGACTAAGCCCCAGCACATTCCACAATTAAACTTATGTGTCCTTCCCATCCCAGGTGGTGGGGATCCAAGAGTAAAAGGCTGTGGACTAAACAGCCTTGGGAGTTAAGCAGGTAGGGAGAGAAAGAGGTAAGAATCTCTCAAGCCAAGGGACTATGACAGGGAGCCCCTACAGAACCCTCAAGGAATAACCATGACCAAATGTGCTGGAGAAGAACCAGTATTTGGACACCTGTCTTATGAATGGAACTAACAAATGTCAACACAAAAAAGGGAAATGTAAGCAAAATGTAAGGAGACTTCAGTTGTGTGTTTTCTCTCTCTAGGTGTTGTGGGAATATGCTTTTAGCTGCCAAATAATGACAGTGCTGGATCATATATGTATGGGAATAGTTTTCACTCTTCTCCCAAGTTTTGTCCACCATTAATTATGATAAAGCTAATGTTGCTTTCAACATTTCATAAGAAGAAGTATGACTAGAAAATGACAAATAAATAAAACCCAAAAAAGGAAATGTGAGTCTAAAAGAATATAGATTGAAAGGGGCCATAAGAAATTCAATCATTTAGGAAAAACAGTAAGAACTAAATTTACTTGATAGAAATATATTTTTAAAAAAATAAACAGGTCTAGATACCCAGGATACTGAAAGGAAAGAAGGCCAAGGGAAAAAGGCAGCCATAGATCCTATTGTTTTGAAGATAGGAAATCAAGAAGTAAATCCTTTATTTGAGAAAGGCAAAAAAAACCTGGGCTTTGGTCAGAAATTCTGCCTAAATTTAGAACTTTTCTATTTTTTTCAGATGACCCTATTATAACTGTCTCATATAAAAAAGATCTTGCCTCTATAACTATATAGTTCACCTTGTCCTTGGACGATCAAACAAGTTATCTACAACAAAGACCAGAGACAAAAGCCAGAAAAGCAGACCTTGTTGACCCCGAAGAAAGCTGCTGGCCAATGGGATTCCTCCTAGCCTTCAAGTATGTGTTAATACTGCTACTACCTGGGGTGCCTGGGTGGCTCAGTGGGTTAAAGCCTCTGCCTTCGGCTCAGGTCATGATCTTGGAGTCCTGGGATTGAGCCCCACATCGGGCTCTCTGCTGTGGTGGGGAGCCTGCTTCCCCCCCTCTCTCAGCCTATTTGTGATATCTCTCTCTCTCTGTCAAATAAATAAATAAAATGTTTTAAATTAAAAAAAAAAAATACTGCTACTACCTAAGTGGAGAACAAGAACATTCAGAAAATGGTGACTGCACACAACAGGAGTCCCGCTGGTCTACTTTTCTTCTTGTCTATCTTGTCCCTAAAATCATGGTTTCCCTACTGACTATAATCAAGGCAAAGGTTAGAACAAGTCATTTCATCTAGTCCACAAAAAGACCTGTACCAGCTTCACTTTCACATAGCTTATCTGAAAAGACAATGGTGCAGGGACTGCTTTGGCAGAGGTCATCAGAACTGATTACAGTGATAACTGTGATGAGATCTGACATCACTGGGGGGTAAACCAGGAAAGCAGCAAGCCCATAAGCTTGCCACAGAACTAGTTTTAAATGTACTCTGTTAACTTCTCTGTTGAGAGAAACAGAACATCCCCTTAAAACAAGAAAAGCTATTGAGGCATGAGACCCAGGGAATAAAAGCTAGGATATAACATCCTATCCTACCCCAAAGGCAATGAAATAAAATCACAAGAACAAAAATCTGTGGCAGATTTGAGGCCTTACTAAAAATAAATGTTGGTTAATTAGGAAATCTTGGGAAATCTACTTTATGTTTTCACCAGCAGTCAGGGAGCAGCAATAGGCTTCTCATGCTGTATGACTGATTCTAACAGGTGTCAACTCTGGACCATGTGGTACCTCTGACATTGTCAGCATCACAGATCATTAAGAGAACCTTCTATAGACATGGCGGATGTTCGTGGATTATCACTGGTGTTATAAAAGAAGCCTGTAGTGTTAGGATGATTTTAGCAGCAAGTATATGTGTATATCAGATCCTCAGACCAACTCAAACTGGCTTTAAAAACAAAGAAATTTACCATGTTACATGAGGAACTGGGGTTTAAGATACTTCAAAGATCAGCTACTTTAGGGGCTCAACAATGTCCTAAGCATTCCTATTCTTTCTATCTTGGGGACTGCCATCCTCAGCACATTGCTTTTCGTCCTTATAATTATCCTCACGATTCTGTCCGGAGGGTTATTCCCTTCATCTAATAACAAGTAGAAATTAGCCATTCCTTAGTACTAAAAATGGGTTAAGTGACTTTCTCGTGTAGCTTTGCCCCACATTCATAGGTAGTTAGAAAGCAGTTAGGGGAAAAAAGTAGCCTCAGGCATGATGTATAAAGAGTTAGTTTATTACAAGTAATCAAAATTGATAAAACTGGAAAAGTCAATAAATATTCTCTTTCAACAAAAATTAAATATGGATGCCAAAAATAACTAAAATAACAGTGTCCAACAGTTAAACTCTCTCTTGAAATATAAGCACTACAGGTATACATCCTTTATCCTGGTGACTTTATACAGTATTTCATTTTTCCTAAAAGCATATTACATTAATTACAACTTGCTTAAATTATTCTGCTATTACATTTAGAACAATCATCTCTTAAATATTTAAATATCATCAGAGTGCAACTTAGATCATTTAGAGAAATTTCCATTTCAACTCAATGAAAACATCTATATATTTACATATTTTACTCTTTTCTGAGTGGGTTACCTCCAGACCCCTTGGAATAGTTCACCCTTTTCTACGAAAGTGTATGCGATTCATAAGTTCTCTGAACTTCAATATAAAGGAGTAGTTATTTATGTTGTCTTTCCATGTTTCATAAGTCCTTCTAAATTTCTCATAATAACTTTCTTTTTTCAAATTGAAATCTGATCCAATTTTTTTAAAATAACTGTCTTTTTTCCACATTTCTCTCCAGGAGCCTTTGAATTTTTCCAAATAACTTTCTTCAGATTCTTCCTTCCATATTCCTTCTCTTTTTTTTAAGGCTGTTAATTCAGCTTTAAGTAAGTTTCTGTGAATTGTCCAATAGATTTTAGAATCATAGTCTAGCCCTTTAACAAGAACAGTTTTGCCAAGGCCTCTTCTCAAAATTTCTTCATTCAGACTCACACTAAAAAACCTACCCTTGAATAAAAAATAACACAGACCAATTACTAAAGAAAATTGCTACTATACCTATAACATCTTCACTTTGAAATTTATTTATTTATTTAAATTAAATAATCATCCAGGGGCTCCTCGGTGGCTCAGTCAGTTAAGTGTCTGCCTTTGGCTCAGGTGGTGATCCCAGAGTTCTGGGATGGAGCCCCACATCGGGCTCCCTGCTCAGGGGGAGTCTGCTTCTCCCTCTACCTCTCCCCCCAGCCCTTGTGCTATCTCTCTCGCGCTCTCTCTCAAACACATACATAAAATCTTTTTTAAAAATAAATAAATAAACCAATTAATTAATTAATTAATTAAATCATCATTCAGAGGGGCACCTGGGTGGCTCAGTGGGTTAAGCACCCAGCTCTTGATTTTGGCTCAGGTCATGATCTCAGGGTCTTAATATCTAGCCTTGCATTGGGCTCCGTGCTCAGTGCAGTCTGTGAAATTCTCTCTCTCCCACACCCTCTGCCTCTCCCTTCCCTTCACACGTTCTCTCTCTCTTTCTCTAAAATAAACAAATAAAATCTTAAAAAAAAAAAAAATCAGTCATTTAGCAACTTACCCTCCAAAGCCAAAAAACATAAAGCAAAGGGCTCTCTAAGAACTTAAAACAGCTAATACTAAATCCAGGAATTTCATTACTAGGAGAGATCCTTGTTCAAAGTCAATTGCCTCTTTTATTTATTTTTTTTTAAGATTTTATTTATTTATTTGACAGATCACAAGTAGGCAGAGAAGCAGGCAGGCAGAGAGAGAGGAGGAAGCAGGCTCCCTGCTGAGCAGAGAGCTCAGTGGTCCTAGAACCCTGGGATCATGACCTGAGCCGAAGGCCGAGGCTTTAACCCACTGAGCCACTCAGGCGCCCCTTTGCAAAAGATTTTATTTATTTATTTGAGAGACAGCATGTATCACAAGGGCCAGCAGCAGGAGGGATGGGGGGGGGAAGAAGAGAGAATATCAAGTAGACTCCCCACTGAGTGCATAACCCAATGCCTGCCTTGATCTCATGACCCTGAGCTCATGACCTGAGCAGAAATCAAGAGTCAGGCACTTAACCTACCGAGCCACCCAAGCTCCCAACATTTTTTTTATTTTTAAGTATCTGTACACCCAGCGTGGGGATCTAGTTCATGATCCCAAGATCAAGAGTCACATGCTCAGGGTGCCTGGGTGGCTCAGTGGGTTAAAGCCTCTGCCTTCCGCTCAGGTCATGATGTCAGGGTCCTGGGACTAAGCCCCGCATCGGGCTCTCTGCTCAGTGGGGAGTCTGCTTCCCCCTCTCTCTCTGCCTGCCTCTCTGCCTACTTGTGATCTCTGTCAAAAACATTAATAAAATCTTTTTTAAAAGTATTGAATCTTTAAAAAAAAAAAAAGAAAAAAGAGTCACATGCTCCACCAACTGAGCCAGCCAGGTGCCTGGAAAAGATAATATTTTTGTAAGGCCTTTGGCATCTTTATATATTTTGCATTACCAGCTTACTTTTTATTTTTTTAAAAAGATTTTATTTGTAAGTAATCTCTATATCCAATGTGGGGCCTGAACTCACAACTCTGAGATTAAGAGTTGCATGCTCCATTAACTGAGCCAGTCACGGAGCCCTACCAGCTTACTTTTAACTCTAAGACACTTCAACCAATCAGTGTTGGATAATTCTTATTTTGAAAGAACTGCATATGACGACATACAGAAATTAATGGGTTTCATCAGGCTTTCTATCAATAGTTCAAAAAGCTCTAAGAATCCAAAATGGTTACAATTTTAATCCCTTTAATGTGAGGTTATTTTTTTCTTCAGATTATTTTTGTTTGTTATATATAATAAGGGACTTTATTTATTTTAAAGATTTTATTTATTAATTTGACAGAGACAGAGAGAGCAAGAGAGCTGAGCAGGGAACCTGATGCAGGGCTCGATCCCAGGACCCTGGGGCCATGACCTGAGCCAAAGGCAGAGGCTTAATGACTGAGCCACCCAGGTGCCCCAATAAGGGACTTAAAGAGTTAAGAAAACTGTCCTTCCTCCTGTCATAACACTTTACCTACTTAATTTTCTACATTCTTTTTTCAGTAATAGTCCACCAAAAGCCTGAAGTAAGGCTCCTGCAAGGACTCACGACAGAGACACAGGGACACTGATGAAGCTCCAAGGCATTCCCGGTTACACAGTGGCCAATGGTCACTCATAATGGTAGGAAAACTCTGAGGCAAAGTCTATAGTTGACTGATTACTGATCATAAACAGTACTTAAATATTCTCGACTTTACAGTTCAGAGACTGAACACTATTTACTTCAGAAAACACCCCTGCTCTTTATAGTTTCCAGCTGACAGGGCTCACTCAACAAGCAGTTTCAAGTAACAAGGGTGATGCACTATACTCATGTATAAGTAAATGTGTAAAGATAATCCTCAAATAAGCAATGTCCAAAGTCACTAATAATTTTAGGTTTCTTTCATGTTCTTAATTTTCCATTTTTTCTATAATAAACATATAAATAATATTTAATAACAAAACGTATATAGGAAACACCTGGTTCACTATACATGATCACTATGAGTAGCAGTTAAAAAAGACAAAAATTCAGTCCCATTGTAGATTCAAGATTCTAATTAATGATGGTTCTGAACAAATAAAAAGAATAAAATACTGCTCATGATTTCTTCACACTACTTACCTTATTCACTAGAAGATAGCAAAAGAGCACCGAATTCTCCTTTCCAAGAAGTTGAAACCATAGCAATTGGGAAGGTTTTAACTCTTTTTGTAACCACACCTTCCCAGTTTCAGTGAGTTCTACTCCTGCCAGTTTAACGAGCAGAACACCACAGCGCTCTTCTAAAAAGGTTAGATAGAAAATTGTCTAGCTTTAATACTATGTTGAAAAGCAAATTTCAAAGTCACATGCCCCCACAAAACAACTAAATATACTGTGTTTCTTTACAAACACCCAGACTCTCTAAATGTAGATCTATTTATATCTGTATTCAAGTTTTCTTTTAAAGCAACCGAAGCATGTAACACATGGAATAATGTAAAAAACCCATTTCAGTAAGCTCCAGAACAGGATGGAGAAGCCATTATTAACAAATGCATATATGACAATTTATAGTGCTGTCTCAGCATGACCTCTGGAAGCAGGTTCTACTTAATAGCATCCCCAGAATTGTGCAGTGAACAGCCTGGACAAACCCAGGTGGTGACTTTGCTGCCTGAGTCCTCAAAAGTCATCACTATT
Organism: Martes martes; assembly: GCF_963455335.1. Classification (NCBI taxonomy): domain Eukaryota; kingdom Metazoa; phylum Chordata; class Mammalia; order Carnivora; family Mustelidae; genus Martes; species Martes martes. Next base: position 79,928,655 of record NC_137888.1, read on the forward strand.
CCAGAGAGAAGAGATTTAAATTATGACAATATAATTACAACAACATAACATAACACAACGCAGAGTACTAACCACTATACGATCACGGCGAGCCACCAGGACGCCACACAACATAACATAACAGATGCTCAATTATTTGTGGAAAGAATGCATAAACGCCTGAATGAAATCCTGAATGGTTGAATAAAAAAAGGGGGGGGGAGGAATCTGAAGCCAAATTAAATAGTTCCTTGTATTTAAAGCCAAGAGTTTGTACTTTCCCTCACAAAGGTACTAAAACTTAAAATGGCATTTTTTGCTATTTTACAAATGACTTCTAATTAACAAATACTAAAATAGTTGCATAATTCTTGCACTCTACTTACTTTTCCAGGAAGATATGATAGGTAAAGTAATAGGAATATGCTCAATTTCTAAGCCATTCTCAGTTATTCGGCGTAATCGTCCACGTAGTTTAACATTCTTTCGTATAAATTCTACTGGAATATCTGCAGAACTTGTAAATTTTGATGTCTGTTGATTTATAAAAAAAATACATAACATTTTATTATTATTTTCATTTTAAATTATGTCAAATTGTCATCTAAACATTTAACAAGAAGATATAACCACTGAAAAATTTTAATTTTGTCCTTAATTTTATATTAATTTTTTACTTACGATTTAATCGAAGTGTTGGGGGGGCACCTGGCTGGCTCTGTTGGAGCATGCAACTCTTGACCTTAGGGTTGTGGGTTCAAGCCCCACACTGGGTACAGAGATTATTTAAAAATAAAATCTTTTGGGAAAAAAAAACTATGAACACTAAAAGTGAGAGTTAGTATTTTAAAAGATCCTGACAACTAGGATGATGGGATAAAATGTTAAAGTCTTCCCCTGTACTCCCCAAAACTAATGTAGGATAGAAGAGAATAAACTAATTGTAGGATATATGAAAAAGATAAAGAACTTTTAGTTCATTGTGAACTCAAAATGAAATGAAAGAGTGACAAGTCTACAAAAAAAAGTACAAACTCCCTCTCCTCTCCACTCCTCACTGTTCCCCACCAAATTCAAACACCAAGCAACATTGTAAGGAACAGGATCCCAAACAAGAAATAAGGAAGAGATTGTTCTAGATCAGGCCCTCATGGGATATACTGAGCTCTCCTGCATACCACATCTCCTAAAAGACTTCAACAACAAACTAGAACAAAACTAGAAGACGAGAAAGAAGATGATAAAGTGCCTGGAAAGCACATCACATGAGAAAACCAAGAATATCTCGCATAGGGAAGGGAAGACTTAGAAGTAGAGAGGGTCATTAAAGATATCTCCAATTACTAAATATCTATCCCTTTTTAATTTTAGGTGTTTTCATTGAGGATATACATAAAAAGATCTAAGAGTGCCTTGGTGTTTGGAGTTTTAGAAATTATTAAGGAGCTAGGGGAAGAAACTGAAATAGAACCCATGATCCTGCTCTCAAGGAATTCACCATCTGTGTGAGGAACCTTTAGAGGCAGATCCCATTGCATCTACCTTTTCTGCATCCAATAATCTCTCAACAGCAGAAAGTTCAGTGCTATGTTTCTGTGACATAACAAGCACTATCTGGGAGATGAACGAACAATATACATAAAATCAGAATACAGCTGCAGAGCAATATATAAGTAGGTTTAAGATAAGCAATATATAAGTGGGCCCCCGGGTGGCTCAGTCGTTAAGCGCCTGGCTTCAGCTCAGGTCATGATCCCAGGGACCTGGGATCCAGCCCCACATCAGGCTCTCACTTGGCGAGGAGCCTGCTTCTCCCTTCCCTCCGCCTGCCACCACCCCTGCTTGTGCTCTCTCTATCAAATAAATAGATAAAGTCTTAAAGAAAAAAAAAAGATAAAGTATAAGTGCTAAAGGGTTCGGCTGCCAGGAGGGTTCAGTCGGTTAAGCATCTGATTTTGGCTCCGGTCATGATCTCAGGGTCATGAGATCGAGCCTCGAGTCAGGCTCCACGCTGGGCATGGAGCCTGATAAAGATTCTCTTTCTCCCACTCCCTTTACTCTTCCCCCTATTCACTCTCTCTCAAATAAGTAAATAAAGTCATAAATGCTAAAGGGTCAAAAATGGAAAGAATAAGATCTGAGGGAGACATCTGTAAAGCAAGTGAATTCTAAACTTGTGATAAACATCCTGCTCTCTAGAAGAGGCAGAAAGATGATGCCACTAACAAGAACACAGTCCCTAAGCCTCAGAAGGAGAAGGAAGTGTCCTAAAGGCAAAGAGACAAAAGCTGGAAGCACTATGAAAAGAAAATAATAAGTGTTTCAAACTCAGGAAGAGGAAATTTGGAATCCAGTTCTGCCACATACTAGCTGGATGAAAATTATTTAACTTCTTCGAGTATCCATCTCCTCCATCCATAAAAATTAGGTGTAAGAACACTTCTTTCGGGGCACCTGGACGGCTTAGTTGGCTGAACATATGACTCTTGATTTTGGCTCAGGTCATGGGCTCAGGGTCATGGCATCAAGCCCCACGTCAGGCTCTGTGCTCAGTGGGGAGTCTGCTTGCAATTCTCTCTCTTCCCTGCCTCTCCCCAACTCTCTAAATAAATAAACAAATAAATAAATAATTTTTTAAAAATACCTGTTTCATATGATTATTTTAAGTATTAAACGAAATTATGTATCTCAAGTGCTTAGCACAGTACTGAACTCAATCATCATTTTTTATTTTTTAAATATGAAATTTGGACTTGTCTACCAGTAGCTGAAAGAATATGAGAGGTTGGTAAACTCAGGAGGAGGAAAAAGGGGAGGAAATACAAAAAGAAAGCTGAAGGGGAGCTATTAGGTTCCCTTTGTGGCAGGCCTTTGGTTGGTTAATGCATTATCTATTCCCAAGCCTCTTTCTTTTGTCATCATGTACTATAAGGGATGGAAAACCTAAATGGCTGCTTTCCCAACTTCCTTTCCACCTAGAGGTGGCCATATGATAAAAGGATGTAAGCAAAAGTCTACTGAGGGCTTTTGGTAAAACTTGTGTTTTCTCGATAAAAAGGAAAACATGTGGCTGGCACCTTCCTTTTCCCTCTTCTTCTGCTTTGAACGTGAATATGCTATTTGGAGTTACAGCAGCCATTCTGTGCCATGAGGAAAGGCACAGAGAATCATACAGACCTAAACTCTCTGTCTTGACCCAGAGACCAATGCCAGCAGCATCCTACCTCCAGAAGTCTTTTGACATGAGGAAAAAAAAGCCTTTTAACTTGGTTAAACTGCTGCTGCATGGGGTTTCTCCTACTTGTAGCCTAAGTTCTCCAACTGTTACACAATAAAATTTTTTTGCCCCCTAATGTTCCAATGTTCTTTTTCCACCTCCTTAGCTTGCTCTTCTCACCACTATTCATTATTTTCAAAACTCATAAAACCTAAGAAAAAAAGACACCAGAACTATGGTCTAAGATGAATAACTTCATAACTTACTAATATAAATTACTATTAATGAATAAGTAATTTGCATAAATCAATAACATACCTAATATTGTATAACTTAGAACAATCTATAGTTGATTTATGTCATTTTTAAGGGCTAACAAGAGAAGTAATCCCTCAGCATTATTTTTACCAAAATTCTTTTTTTAAGATTTTATTTATTTATTTGAGAGAGAGAGCTAGTGAGAGAGAACATGAGTGGGTTGAGGGGCAGAGGGAGAAGCAGACTCCTCACTGAGCAGGGAGCCCACTGCAGGGCTCAATCCCAGGATCCTGGAATCATGACCTGAACCAAAGACGGACGCTTAACCGACTAAGCCACCCAAGCGCCCCTTATTTTTACCTAAATTCTTAATCAGATCATTTAGTATTTTGACATTTTGAAACCTTCAAAATACAAATGTCATGGAACATAGATTATAAGATAAAGAAAAAAGTGAAATGAAAAGAGCTAAAGCTTCAAAAGTTCCACTCTAAAAATATAAGCTAAATGTGAATGACTTACAAAATCATGGAGGTGTTAAAAGAAAAAAAACCTATTAGATTATTAGATATAAGGTTAAAAATGAGTTCAAGAGGGGCACCTGGGTGGCTCAATGGGTTAAGCCTCTGCCTTCAGCTCAGGTCATGATCTCAGGGTCCTGGGATCGAGCCCCACATCGAGCTCTCTGCTCAGCAGGGAGCCTGCTTCCTCCTCTCTCTCTGCCTGCCTCTCTGCCTACTTGTGATCTCTCTCTGTCAAATAAATAAATAAAATCTTAAAAAAAAAAATGAGTTCAAGACACTTAATAAAAAAATGGGGGGATAAAAGTCTGACTTTGGAGTCAGAGGGAAAAGGCAGGAGTTGGAAGAGATATACTCTAGTACAGTAAAGCTACGTAGTCAATGATAATATAAAACAATATAGAGATAATAAATGTAAGACGTTAATATACACAGAAGCAATAAACTCATTCCAGACTGTAACATGACACTACAATTACACTCAGTGACAAGAATCAATTACATTAAAAAAACTTAACAAAGGCTGAATTGTCAAAAGAATTCCATAATATCTATTATTAAAACATTACTGAGAGACCGAAAAATATGCTAACTGAAAATATAAATTATTTTTTTACATCACACTTCTTACTCTGTTCATTAAACAGATCTTACAGATTGCTACAAATTGGAGAAAGTATAAATTATTCAGTGCTAAAGGACATAATTTGACTATAATCTAAAACCACTATACAAAACAGTTTTGAGACATGCCACAACGTCTGAAATGCAAATTTAGTGATTACAGCATTCTAGCCAACTAAATCCTTTACAGATTCCTTTTTAAGCATGAAGAAAAGTGATTATGGAAATACAGACCAGGCAATCACTTTCCATAAAATCCTGCGTATGTGTTGCTTTTAAACCAAGATCTTAAAATAGGTTTGTTGTTCTAAGATAATATTTAAGACTTCTAATATGAATAACAAAATGAGACACTTCTTGAGAGAAAAACGGTCTGCAAGTGAGAAGAAATTAACTGTCTCTTGCTTATCATCGTGCCTTCTTCATTTTTTAACTTACCATCCGAACACTTCTTAGAAGTAACACTGTTCCAGCTACGGCCATTACGGTGCTGATGTTCTTCAAAAAGAGATTAAATGATTAATTCTCACTAGTTGTTATTCATAATAGTAAAAGTACTTATTGGAAGGGGACAAAAAAGAAGACTGACCTCTCTATTAATTGTCCAAATAAGGCACATCCTTCAACTAATGGCCCATTTCTCCCAACGAACTTTCTTAACTGCCCACCTACTCATTAATCTTCCTGCTTTTTCCCCAATCTGGCATGCACAGTAATTATATATGTAATATTGTATTGTTCTCTACTGACTGTTCCTTTTAACCATGAATTCCTTAAATGCATGAATCAGTCTAATACTTCTTGAACAATGTCCACAGTAATTTGCATAACCCTGAGTCTACAGTGGGAATGTAAATATTTGGTAGAAAACTTTACTATCCAAAGCTTAAAATATAATGCTTTAGATGTATATGTGGGAGAACAGTTGAGAAGAACTTATCAATGCTTTTAAAGTGCTTCATTAGAAATAGACTGGGGTACCTAGGTAGCTCAGTCCATTAAGCATCTGCCTGCAGCTCAGGTCCTGATCTGGGAGGAAGCCCCCCAGGAATCTCTGCTCAGCAGGGACCCTTCTTCTCCCTGTCCCTCTGCCTGCCGCTCCTCCTGCTTATGCTCTCTCCTCTTGCTTGTGCTCGCTCTCTGTCAAGCAGATTAGCAAATAAAATCCTTTAAACATACACACACACACACACACACTGAAATAGACCTAAAAAAGTTTAACTTAAAAATAAGAACCTGAGGCTCCCGCAACAAGCGTGATAATCTAACATGTTTTCCTTCAAGAAATACAACTAGGTATGTAAGAAATGAAGCTGAAAATATACCCAAAGAAATGGAAATGCTAAGATTGCTCTTAGTGTTGAAGTAAAGCCACTTAGATCCAACTCTGATCTTGCTCTAAACATCAGGCAAACATAAAACAAGGCGATGAAAACTTTGTAATTACCATCACATAATGCCTTTTATTTGTTCTGTGGATTTCCCATTTGTAGGGAAAAAAAGGAAATATACACAAAGATACACCCTGTGATTGAGATATTTGGAATAATGTATCCATCTGCCAATTTTTTTAAGGATTTTTTTAAAGAGATTTTATTTATTTATTTAATAGAGAGATCACAAGTAGGCAGAGAGGCAGGCAGAGAGACGGGGGAAGCAGGATTCCGGCTGAGCAGGGAACCCAATGCAGGGCTCAATCCCAGAACCCTGAGATCATGACCTGAGCTGAAGGTGGACGTTTAATTGACTGAGCCACCCAGGCATCCCTCCATATGCCAGTTTAAACACTGTTCCCTCTCTCAATCTACTGAAGTCGTTTTTTTAATTTGAAACAACCCATGCACCAAATTCTGCTTCACTGGAAGAAGCCAGGCCTTGTCAATTAACACGTGTGTATCTATCATTCATTAATGCCACCAATACCTATCTAGCACTTACTAAGTGGTAGGCAATATTCTAGGGGTAAGAGCTGTACTTGGGAAGGAAAACAGCCATGGTCCAGGGCCTTGTGGGGCATGACTGCAGAGCCTTTGCAAAACTGATGGTCCTACTCAACTTCTCAGAAGAATTTAACATAGTTACTCATTCTCTCTGAAAATATTCTCTTCTCTTGACTTGTAGGACACCTGGTTTTCCTGATTTTCCTCCTCCTCCTTCACTGTTTCTTTCCAATCTTTGCTGACCTCCTCCTTTTCCCAAATTCTAAATGTTAAGAGAATCCTTCAGGTCCCAGGTCTCAATTCTAGGATTTCAGCAACTCTTCTGATTTGTTCCAAGATGCCATCCAAGCTTTAAACACTAACTTGAGGTTTATGTGGTTCATTCCTAAAGTTCTATGTCCAGATACGATCTCCCTTCAATGCCAGATTCCTATACCTGGTTGCCTAGATAACATCTAGAACTCGGTTTAGAATTCTAATAACCATCTTCAGGTTCACAAACGTCCACCTTCAAGTTCACATGTCCAAAGTCTCCTCCAGATTTACCCAACAAATCACTGACTCCCAACTCCTCCACAGAAGCAACTTTGACCACCGTCCACCCCTTGATTCCTCTTTCTTTACCTCCCACCCCAAATCAATCACACCATCCCCAGGGGACTAGCCACAATCTTGTGTCGCCTGGTCACCTAAGATGTCCCACTCTTGGGCGAACTCCAGTGCCCTCTCACTTCATTCGAAACATAAGGCCTACAGGACCACGTGCCCACCCCTCCACCCTTGGTCCCCTGTGCCTCGCTGTCCCCAAATGCTGCGTCTCAGTCTCTGAGGTGTCCCCGGAACCCACCACGGTCCCAGGAATTCGGCAAGGGTGGCTCCTTGGCCCGCCGCGCCCATCCCACGCAGCCAGCCCAGCCCAACCGGATCGCACTCCCCCCACCGCCGCCCGTCCCTCGCGACCCTGGCGAAGCGACCCTCCGCCCCGCCCGGGCCCCCGCGGTTCCACTGCGCGCGGCTTCCCGCTGCCCGCCTCCCTCAGGCTCGCTCCGCGCGGCCCCGCGCCCACCGCCTGCCCGGCCGGCTGGTTTCCGGTACCCGGACGAGGTGCAGGTGGTCGTCGGCCCACTGCGAGACCCGCGCCACCACGTTGGGCGCCGCTCCGTCCCGGTCCGTCGGCGGCGAGGCCGGGGCTACAGGCCGCCCCGCCATGTTCCCGGCTTCCCGCGAGACAGAGGCGCGCTCCTCGGGCGGACGACAGGGGGCGCCGCGCTCCTCGGGCGGAGCGCGCGGATCCAGGCTCCCCGGGCTGTGGGGGCGCAGCGCGCCTAACGACAGCCGCGTCCTCGTCTCCCCCACAAGCCCCGCAGGAGTGGACTGACGGCGGCTATGGGCTCCCTCGTCGCCTGTGGGCGGGCCCCCCACTGAGTCGGAGACAGGCGACAGTGACCCCCACCCCAGCATTTATGCAGGGGGTTTCCGCCGCGCTGGACGTCTGTGTGGGGCAGGGGCGTGGGGCTAAAGGCTTCCCAGCGATGCTGGTGGGGAGGCGAGATGATCAGTTCGTGACTTCAGTTAACCCAGCTTTAGTGTGGGTTCCGCATCTGCAATGCAGAAAGGAAATTGAAGTAGTACTTCCACTTACTCCCAAATACAAGATGCGTAATATATTTGAATTGTGCTTTCAAGTTTGCACGGTTGCTTTGTAACCCTAATATCACGTGCTCTAAATTGTTGAACTGTTAACTGATTAAATGTAGAAAGCTATGTTAGTATATTTGGGATATTACTAGTAGTATATATTAGTATATTTTTATATTTATTTATTTATTTATTTATTTAAAAGATTTTATTTATTTATTTATTTGATTGATAGACATCACAAGTAGGCAGAGAGGCAGGCAGAGAGAGAGGAGGAAGCAGGTTCCCCGCTGAGCAGAGAGCCCGATGCGGGGCTTGATCCCAGGACCCTGAGATCATGACCTGAGCTGAAGGCAGAGGCTTCAACCTACTGAGCCACCCAGGCGCCCCTATTAGTATATTTTTAAACAACATTTAGATGCAGGACGATGTAATGATATGGTAACATTTGTGTAAAAAATTGCGTGTGCGCGTGTGTGTGTGTGTATGTGTGTACGATGAAAAGCTATGCAAGGAACCTACAACAGTGATTGCCCCTGGGGAGAGGGATTCGGGTAGGAATGGTTGGGACGTTTAACTATCTACCAGCTCTAATAGAACATTTTGCGATGATGGAAATATTTCAATATTCACATGTGGCTAGTGGCTATGATACTGGACTGTGCAAGTATACCGTTGGAAATTTTTTTTTACCTTATGCACATATTACCTTAGAAGTCAAAATGAAGTACATTGTATTCCTAACACACATTGAGTAGTACCTTCAAGGAATGTAGTGCCTCAGTACTATATCTAATAGAAAATAAGTAACAGCTAAGACTTAGATCTAACTATGTGCCAGGCACTGTTCTAAATAGTTTTCATGTATGAATTCCTTTGATCCTCACAGCAACTTTATTAGATAGACATTCTTATTAAGCCCAATTTTAAAGAGTAAGTATGTGGAGTGAGTAAGCCAGTAGCTAAGGTCACCTAGCCAAGAAGTGGTGAGCTGGGCTATTGTGAGGGGATTCTACTCAGCCAGTTGGCTCAGTCTGTGCACTTAACCACAACACTGCCTCCCACAAAGGCAATCAGCTAGCACACATAAATCCCTATAAATCTCCAGTGAGGGGACACACAAATAATATTGGGGAAAATCCAGCTAAAAAGATACACTATCTAAGTCCCTAATTACTATTTCAGGTAAGAACAAAGTTTCTGTATATTAAGAGATTTTGAATAGCTTTAGTTAATAAGTAGAAAAAAATAAGATTTCTTCAGGGGCAATTCTGTTCCCAAGTCTTCCTTTGCTGTATCAATGTTCTTTCTGTTCTCTCTCATTCTTCAAGTTGAAGACAGTGGTCTGTTCATTTTCCCTACTTTCTACCCCAAAGTCGTCTTTTCTATACCCTAGATTATCAGCCACCTGGGTGTTTCTGAGTCCTCCGGATATCTCAAAGTGTCCTTCTCGATATTTCAGCATCATCCCACTAACCATTGATGTGGGAAGGGTAGCTCCTGCCCCAGGATTTCTGCAGATTGAGAGATTTAACATTTTCTTGGGGTAGCTTCACCAAAGACCCCTGCCCCTTTTGATGCTGGTGACCATTGAGAACTCAGTGGATATGTTGCTATATGACTAGAGAGGTATGCACGAAAGCCACACTTAGGTTCATTGCCCATCCCTCAATTTCCCACAATACCATGAACACCAAGACTGAGACTATATTAGACTTTTATTAAAGATTTGATATTAACTATATGGAATGGTAATTAAAAAAAATTAACTGGGGGCGCCTGGGTGGCTTAGTCAGTTAAGCGTCTGACTCTTGATCTTGTTACAGAACCTGAACTGGATCCTGGCAGAAGAACCAAGTGACACTCAAGAGACCTTGGAGGATGGAGGTTTATTCAACTCAGGTGGGCTCAGAGGGGAGTAATCTCCCAAGGTCTGAGCCCTGAGCACAAACAAAGGGGGTAGTTTATACAGTTTTACTTCTGTATCTGTGCCACTCTTGTGCCCACTGCTGGCAGGGGCAGGGGAGGAAAACCCGAAATGGCTCTGCAGCCAGGACTGGGATCACCTGTTGGATTGGTTGGCCACCTTAGAACACAGATTTCCCTTATCAGTCTTAGCTCAGGTCTTGATTTCAGGGTTGTGAGTTCAAGCCCCATGCTGGGCTCCATGCCAGGTGTGTCACCTACTTAAAATAGATAGATAATAGAGATAGATAGATAGATAGATAGATAGATAGATAGATGATAGATAAATAGGAGTGCTTGGGTGGCTCAGTCAGTTAAACATCTGACTCTTGATTTTGGCTCAGTTCATGATCTCAGGGTCATAAGATTGAGCCCCCTGTCAGGCTTTGTACTCAGCAGCGAGTCTGCTTGAGATTCTTTCCCTCTAACCCTCCCCACCTCTCCAAAATATATAAATAAAATGTATTTTTAAAAATAATGAATAAATCTTGAAAAACAAAAACAAATGAGCTGAATATTATTGTGAATGTCCCCAGAATCCAAAGGGGAAAAAAAAAAAGAATATTTAATGGAGATCTCCCTCACAGAAACACCTCAGTTTCTAGCATTGGTTTCCAGTCAAAGTCAACCATTCTATTGTGTTACGGACTAAATGCTTGTGTTACTTCAAAATTCTTAGATGACATTCTAACCCCTGATGTGATGGTATTAGAAGGTGAGGTCTTTGGGGGTTAATGAGGTTTAGAAAAGGTCATGAAAGTGGAGCCCCTCTGATATTAATGTCCTTATGAGAGAGGAATAAAGACCAGATCTCTCTCTCTCTCTCTCTCTCAGAGAGAAGGTGGCAGTCTGCCAGGAAGAGGAGTCTCTCAGCAGGGACCCAACCCACCAGCACCTTAATCTTGAATTTCATCAGCATAAAAAACTATGAGAAATAAATGTCTGTTGTTTAAGCCACCCAGGCTATGGTAATTTGCTAGAGCAGCCTGAGATGACTAAAGCACCTATCCTTCAGGACTAGGAAGTAAAGCTCATTCATTTCCTTGCTGTCCAAACTATTACCTACTGCCCCCCTACTCTCTTCAGGACTGTCAGGAGTGATCAAGACTGTCATCTTGTGGGGCACCTGGGTGGCTCGGTTGGGCGACTGCCTTCAGGTCAGGTCATGATTCCAGGGTCCTGGGACGGAGCCCTGCATTGGCTCCCTGCTTGGCGGGGGTGGGGGAGCGTCTGTTTTTCCCCCTTCCCCTGCTCATGCTTGCTCTCTCACTCTCTCTCTTAAAAAAAAAAAAAAAAAGAAAGAAAGAAAAGAAAAGAAAAAAGAAGACTGTCATCTTGTGATCTCCTGGTCACTCTCTCTTGTTCACTGAAGATTAGCATTTTTCTTTCTTTCTTTCTTTCTTTCTTTTTTTTTTTTAGTCAGAGAGAGAGGGAACAAGCAGGAGCAGCAGCAGGGAGAGGGAGAGGCAGAAACAGGCTCCCCATGAAGCAAAGAGCCTAATGCAGGACTCCATCCCAGGACTCTGGGATCATGACCAGAGGAAGAGGTAGACGCTTAACCGACTGAGCCACCCAGGTGTTCCTGAAGACTAACATCTGACTTAAAGTCTTTCTCTTCAGTTCAGCTCCCGTTATTATTCTGATTTCTCAAGTGGTTGACTGTCTCATGCCCAGTGACTTTTTCCTCTACCCCAAGTCAGCCATTCCCTCCATGGTTATACTCTGGGTCTTGCCCTTGCCAGAAATTGCCACATCTGCCATCACAGCCCTAACACTCTCCCACCCCAACCTCTTGTTCTTCTGGTTCACTTGTGAAAATACCCCTTATGGCAATAACTCTTTGAACTCAGGATGATCACTCCACTGAAACATGTCCATCCACCATCAGCCCCATCTACTCTTCAATTTCCACCCTATCCAGCTAGGACTCTCTGGTTTAGCATTATAACCACTCCCTTAAAAATAGCTGCTACTCCAAACCCCCTCTGCCTCCTTTGCACTTGCCTGGTAAAACCTCACCATTACATTACACCCAAACTTCACCAAACAGTTGGAGCCCAATATGGAGAGATCTTCAGCTTTTTTTTTTTTTTTTAAAGACTTTATTTATTTGTCAGAGAGAAAGAGAGCCCAAGCAGGGGGAGAGGCAGGCAGAGGGAGAAGCAGGCTCCTTGCTTCTCAAGGAGCCTGAAGTGGGACGTGATCCCAGGACCATGGGATCATGACCTGAGCCAAAGGCAGAGGCTTAACTGACTGAGCCACTCAGGCGTCCCATCTTAAGCTTTTTTCAAGAAAAGCTGCAAATTCCAGCTTTTTAAAAAGGTTTTATTTATTTATTTGACAGAGAGATCACAGGCAGGCAGAGACAGGGGGGGAAGCAGGCTCCCCGCTGAGCAGAGAGCCCAATGTGGGGCTGATCCCAGGACCCTCAGACCACAACCTGAGCCAAAAGCAGAGGCCCAACCCACTGAGCCACCCAGGCGCCCCCAAATTCCAACTTTTATATGAAATTGCCCTGTTTTGAAATTAAAATTGTTAGGAAAACACTGTGCTGGGTATAGAATATGTCCTCAGGCTGAGACTTCAGATTTTCAGTTTATTACGTCTCCTTGAATGGCTTTCCTTTATGCTTCAAGTAATGTCAAAACTCCTGAGGCTCATACACAGGATGCTACACAATTGAGGACCTGCTGATCTCTCAAGCTCTTCTTTCCTACCCTCCACCTTCATTCATTTTGCCTCAAGCACAGAGTACATTGATATCACTGTTCTTCACACATGGCAAGTTCATCCCTTTGCCTCTGAGCCTTTTAACTTAGTGCCTGCCCTGCCAAGAGTGCCCTAAATCCTCATCTCTCTCACCTTCACCTCCCACCAAGCTGCCTCCTTACCTTTCAAGTCTCAATTTAAATATCATATCAAGGGGGTGACTGGCTCAGTCCGCATGTGACTCTTGATCTCAGGATTGTGAGTTTGAGCCCCATGTTGGGTGTAGAAATTACTTAAAAATAAAATCTCAAGGAAAACAAACAAACAAATGAATTCATGTGAAGAATTAGGTACCAGTAAAGGTAACTACATAGGTAAATATAAAATATTGTATAAATGTATTTTTGTTTATAATCCTTCCTTCTCCTGTGTGATTAAGACAACTGGACAAAGTAATAATTATGAAACCATGTTGGTGGGCTTATAATGTATAAAGATATGGTTTGTATAACAATAATAGCACAAAAGAAGAGATGAGGGAACAGAACTATATTGGAACAAAGTTACTGAATACCATTGAAATTGATTTGTATACTTTATATAAATTATGCCTTGCTTTTTCTGAAATGGGCTAGAGGGAGAAGTTTGGAAAGCATAATGAAACTTGTAGAAATTAGGAACTGTGGAATCTCAAGCCAATTACCAGGCAATGCTCAGGAACTGTAATATAGCTAGGTCTTATGTCTAGAATGTAGTCTGGGAGCCCAAAAGTTGTTCAGGAACTAATATGGTTCTATTTGAGTTAGCCACCAACATTACCCATTTCTCAGGAGCAGTTCATTGATCCCTACTGTTACTAATCTATTGCCAGCAACTCAGTCTGCCTCACTGTGTATTTCTGACCCTCCTTCCACTACTAACACATGCTTTCTCTGTCTCCCCATAACCTCCTAAAAAACTCTGAGTGGTCCAGGCATCATCATTCTTATTGAAGGGGTTTGGGACATTGCCCCCGCTACCCCCTGGATGTGCCACTTTGGTATGCAGATTATTTTGAGCTTAAGGACCTTGAGACTCTGTGGGCACAAGACAAACATTTGTCCCTCCCTTAACCACATAGAAAAATCTAAATTGGGAGTCTTTCCCAGAATAAGGGTTATTAACACAGGTAAATTTTATCTGAGTGCCCCATCTGTATGGTAGGGCAAACATCTAATTACCAAACTTCTGGTCTTCTTTTTGCCCTATGAAGTGCATTCCTTTCCTCTAAAATCCCAGACCCCTACTCCTTTCTCAGTTCAGAATGACATATATACTTCATTTTGCCTGTCTTTGGAATTTCCATGCCTATCCGGATTCCCCTTACATATGCCTTATTAAATTTGATTTTCTCCTGTTAATCTGTCTCACGTCAATTTGATTCTTAGTCCAGAAATTCTCATTCCCTAACATTACCAAAGTTTTCATGCCAACCCTCCTATTGGTCTGATAGCTTATCTATTTATTGGCTGTCATTCAGTCAGGGGCTCACTCCTCTAGCACCACCAGCTTTAGTATGACAAGATGAAGTGGCCAGAAACATGACCACTTAAGCTTAAAAAAAAAAGCTAGAGTTGCCTTGCTAAGTCTGGGGCACTGAGCATGACACGTGCCTTCGGAAAGGGATGAAGCAGGCATGTAAAAGATACAACCTCCCCTCCAGAGCCTTCTCCTAAACACAATTAATCTTTGTCTCTTTAGTTCTTTCATTGCACTTTCTTTGCCTGGAAGATTATGAAACTCTAAAGGAGAAAGACATGTCAAAACACTTTTATTCTTTCCAGTGTACATTTTGTAGAAAGGATGTTCAAAAAATTTGTTGAATCAGTGTAAGAATCAAAGATTTTTCTAGATTCACCCATATAATGAGGATATATATATATTTTTTTGTAATGTAATCTTATAATTCTTATGATCTCTAAATCATTCAGTACAGAATTAAATACTTACAGTATTGTCCTATGTGTAGCCCACTTCTCTGTCATTCCATTCTATCTATCTATAAGCCTGATTGAGAAAACTGGAGGGTAAAACCCTGAAATGTTTTTTTACTGGAGTTATCCCCACAGTACTTAGTGCTTATTAAATTTACATGCACAGTTTACTTTCACTTCAGGGCATTAATCTGGCAATTAAGTCTACATAAGGAATATCTGGCAGATCATAGACAAAAGTCTGAAATAGATTAACTTACATCCTTTAGGTCAGCATTTGTGGTATGACAATGCTTGTTGAACTTTTCTCTTGGTCACAAACAGAGATTTGCTTTGTCTACTTTGAATAAGAGAAGCTGCACTATCAGAGTTAAGTAGAGAAGTAGGAGAGAAAGGAGCCTCACAAAATTATGTTAGGACTCTCAACAGAGCAGAGGTCCAGACACAGTAAAATACCTCTAGTAAAGGGTTAGGTTCACATCATCATTATTTGTGACTTCATGCTCGTGCTTCATTACCAACATGACCTTGCTTTTTCTTCTTTCATTTACGCTTCTCTTCTTATTCTTCCCACTACAAAACTGGTTTCCTTACCCTCTTCTCTATCATTAGGGTGGACCATACAATTTAAGATCAAAATCAGGACATTCTTTCATTGTAAAAAAAAAAAAAAAGTTCTGGTAATAATTTTGCTGGGCCTAACAAACGTAAACTTGTATCATTCTAGAAACACAGGAAATTCAGTAACTCTGTTATCTGCCTCCTAGTTTATGGCTATCAGCTCTGTTTCTGCTTCCATGTAACTTCAGCTTAGGAGAGACGACAAATGCCTCAGGGGTCTGTAGAGCCTCCACTCACTGCTTCCAGGCCAATAACATGGTCAGTCTCAGCACACCCTAAGTGGAGACATACCAAACCTGTGTGGGGAGGGAAAATCTTGTTCATAGAGAACATTAGAAAACTAGTACCAGCAGGGACTGTGAAAACACCTTCAGGAATGAATCTTATAGATGCTGGACCCAGGAAGCAGAATATATAGCTAGTGGGCATTCTGGGAAGGTCACCTAAAGCCAACTCTACTACACAAGTCGGATGGTTCCTTAAAGCAATGACACAATGGTTGCCTACAGTAAATGAGGGTGGAGATGCTAGAACTACCTTGGCAGAATATGAGGCATACGTCAAAAAGAAAGATCACACTATTAGAATGTGCTTACTACATAAAACCAGAGAACATGTTTTCCAGGAGAGCCCACAGGATACTACCTTCTCAAAAGCAATGGGAACATGGTATCAGAGGAAGAATAGGTGTTCAACATCACTGGCCATTAGAAAAATGCAAATTAAAGCCACAAGAAGTTCTAGTTCAAGATGGTGACATAGGAAGATCCAGAATTCACCTCCTCCCATGGACAAGTCTCAATTACTTAAGAAAATAAATTTGGAAACAAGTCGCTTTTCACACTTATACTACCATCTTCTGATTAAAATTGCCTCTTTCAAAGCTACTCTTCCACTCCCATTTTCTACAATCATTTACACTCAAAAGCTCATGTCCTTGCTTCCTGTAGCAACCAATTTATTATCCTTGTAATTCAACTTCATAATCTCTAGAATCGATTTCTTCTTTTCCTTTTCCAATGCTGACGTTCTAGTGTAGACCCTGTTTACTTTGAAGGTCTCTCCTCCAAATTCGTTTTATTAGACGTTGGCGGTTTAAAAGGTAATCACTAATAAAGCAATGCTTATAATCTGCAAAATGTTAGCCTTTGCGTACCTCTGACTATATATACATCATGAACCATCTATGTCAGTCTCTTGGTTCAGGCAGTATCTGATCAACATTTTTTTAAAAGATTTTATTTATTTGAGAGCACGAGCAGGGGAGGGGGAAGGCAGAGAGGAGAGAGAGGGACAAGCAGACTCAGAGTCCAACATGGGGCTTGATCCCATGACCATGAGATCATGACCTGAGCCAAAATCAAGAGCCAGAGGCTCAACCAGCTGAGCCACCCAGATGTCCTGATCAGCATTAAAAAAAAAAAAAAAAAAAAAAAGTTTGGGAGTGCCTGGCTGGTTTAGTCAGTAGATCATGTGACTCTCTCAGGTTTGTAGGTTTGAGCCCCACATTGGGTTTACAGATTACTTAAGACCAAAAACATAAAAATTTTCTTTTTCTTTAGAGGACTAGAAAGAAAGGACAAAAAATTACAAAACCTCTATTTTTCCTTTTGTCTGAAATTATTTACCTAATAAATAAAAATGTTCAAAACTCTGTGAAAGTGTTATTTTGAAATGGTTTTATCATTTTTAAAAGCCAGAACTGTTTCTTTCTACTTTTGTAATAATTTCCATTTCCTGACTTACAGGGTCATATTTCTTCAGATAAACCCTCCAATTTTTGCTTCAACTCACACCTCACTATTGAAATACTAGATTTAAAATTTCTTCTATCCACAGGAGTATACTTTTTTATTATCACTTTAAATTGAACTACTTGGATAATTTCCCCCTTTGAACTAGAAGAAAATATAAAAGGAAACACCTAGTCACTTGAGACAGACCTCTTGGTTCTAAAACCAAGGCTTTCAAAAACACAAGTGTTGGCAAGGATTTGGAGAAAAAGGAACCCTTCTGTACTCTTGGTGAAAATGCAAACTGATGCAGTTACTGTGTAAAACAGTATGGAGGTTCCTCAAAAAATTAAAAATAGAATTACCATATAATGCTGTAATTGTACTCTTGCGTATTTACCCAAAGCATACAAAAAACATTAGTCTGAAAGGAAAAATGCACCCTTGTTTATTGCAGGATTACTAACAATAGCTGAATTACTGAAGTAGCCCAAATTACTGAAGTAACCCATAGAAGAATGGATAAAGAAGAGGTGGTGCATATATACAATGGAATATTATTCATTCACAAAAAAGGAAATTTGCCATTTGCAACAACATGGATAAATCTAGAGTAAAATGCTAAGCGAAATAAATCACTCAGAGAAAGACAAATACCATATAATTTCACTCCTCTGTGAAATTTAATAAACAAAACAAACAAACAAAGGAAAAAAAAGATACAAACCAAAAAACAACTCAACTCTAGAGAACAAACAGATGGTTAGAGGGGAGGTGGATGGAGGGATGGGTCAAAGAGTTGAAGGGGATTCAGCGTACACTTATGTTGATGAGCACTGGTTGATGTACAGAATTGCTGAATCACCTGATTATATACCTGAAGCTAATATAACATTGTATGTTAACTATACTGGAATTAAAATAAAAATAAAAAATGCACAAGAGAGCTTGTGTTCTCTCTCTCAAATAAATAGCATTAAAAAAAAAAAAAGATTTCTCTTCCTTTCTCTGGTTTGGTGGTAGATGTACACCTCCTGAAATTACCTTGCTCTTAATTATATGTCAATCTCGTATAATTTTAACATGAATGATTTGCAGGTAAATTTGGCTAATATTTAACAAACATGAAAACAATAATATTTTGTTAGTATTTTATTTTTCAGAGCTCAGTTGTGAAGCAATCATTTTGAGCACTTAAATAAACCTTTATGTCAAAATCTGGAGAATTTATTTCAAATATACTCCAAATATTTAAACAATGCATAAATATTTAATAAATATTAACATCTGAAAATAAATTAACCAAATAAACATTTCACATACACTAAAACACGTAAATAATGCTAAACTATCAAAGTTAATGTTAGACCTTTCAAAAATGATAATAGAAATGATTTTGTGTTGTGCATTTTTAATTCAAAACTGTACATGGATGCAATATCATAAAGACCCCAAAAATGACAACTTTCAACACTGCGTGTTTTTTCAATTTTACACTAATTCTTGCATAAAGCAATATCTGACAACAGATCTAGATTTACTGATACAGCTTGACAGTGGTAATCTATCCATTTACCAAACATGCCAAACTAACTTTTTAAAGTAACAGATTTTTGCTCCAATTTTCTATTTTCCTAATTTTATAGAAACATGTGATAAAAATTTCAATTTCATTAACTGTAAGGCTAGAAAAAGTAAACTTTTTCCAACATATAAGGTCATTTTAAGGAAAATAAGGATAGACTTTAATATTTATAATAGTGACTGATGAATTGTAATTGACTAGAGTACTAGATCTAAGAATTTATAATTCCATAAGAATTATGCCAGTACCTTGTTCATTTCAGTCACATTATTTGTTACTCTTTACATAAAACTGTTATAAAAAGTTATGTCTATATATTGACAATAAAAAACTATTAAAATGTAGCAACCTTCTTCTCAATGCTTCAAGACTTCATATAAAGTATGCAAATCAATATTGCTGATGTTTTAACATAATCTTTTAAATTATATACTTGACAAATTCTTTAAAAGAGAAATTATAATTAATCATAAAATTTTCATTTTCCTACATAAAACTATTTCCTCCTATAAAATATCTGTCAATCCATTAAAAAAAAACCATCCCTAAAAGCAATCTTTATAATCTGATAAATAAAAAAACGTTTCTGTTCACTTAAATAGGGGCATGAGCCCTGTACATTAACTATTCTGTCCTGATACAGGATTTTCCTCTGGTGAAACAGAATTCCAGGAAAAAATACAAGTTCTCCATGCCCATTTCCTTGCCAACAATTTAAAGGAGTAAAATGAAGATTCTAGTTGCATTTTTGACAGGTAAGAAATGAAAAGACTCCCAGTCCCAAATTAAATAGAGATTACATTAAAAATTTGGCACTGTCAAGTTAGACAGAGATTAAGCTGTAGTGAAAAAAGAAACAAGGTCTATAACAAGTATTTTAAATCTGCTAAGAGAAAAATCAATTAATTATGCCTTGCTATATACCAAAGACATTGGTTAAAAGAAGTCTCAGTAATACAACACATTATATCACCTTTCCTTTTGTAATGAAAATGGTTATTAAATATATTAATCCTAGTTATAATGGAATAATTTCTTAAAACTTATTTTCTTTAATACTAAGGTAAAATACATTTTGGAAATCTGCATGGAATGTCCCCAACAAATTGGTTCCTTAGCTTTAGCAGTGTCTGTGTCATACAGTTTTATTCATTCTTTCAACCACATAAAACAAACATGATCCCTCAAAATATAAAAATAAGTCTGGTCTTCTATTATATTAAATAATAAGCTCAACCACCATTTAATATAAAACAACATACTATTTTGGGTTTCTGTTAACAGGGCAAAATAGAAATTATTCATAGGAAAAAGTACTAAATGAATAAGATATATCATTTTTGGGACAGAATTCATCCTTACATCCCTCTGCTACCGGTAATCTTACCTTCTCTAAACCATTCAAGGTTCAAGTTCAATACTACAAATGCAGACATTTTCCAGTTTTCATTATAGATTTTTCTTTTAACATTGTTTTTAGGATGCTTTAAACAATTAGTTTCACAACTATTATTTCAAATTTATGTTTACAATTCATAGCCCATATTCAATAAGGCCCTAGCTCTTACACTTTTTGGATCACAGACCACTTAAGATTTTAACAAGAGCTCTCTCCAGAAAGACAAATAATTACATATCCAGTTTTGCTAGCAATTCAGGGGTTTCAAGGCCCCAATGACATCTGCTTAGGATAAAAATCCTTGTAATAAAGAGAAGAAATCAAACAACAGATTTATTTTATATTGCAAAGGTTTAATATTAAAAAAATAGAGAAATCTATTTTAGGTATTGAACAAAATTTTTTTGTGATTGAATAGGCAAAATTAAAATATTTACAAAGGAAGGAATTTTTGTTATTAGTCTTAGCTAATCTTATAACCTTGTGAGATTTATAAGAGTACTAGCTAGTAAATATATAATACATTAACTGGAGGATTAATGTTCATGCTTGAGGGCAGAGTTTATCAGGATCTATCAGTAAAGAAAAACATATGCAAAAAAGGGTAGTATTTTCTAAGTACTATTGATATACCATGAACAGATCCTCAGATTCAGGTAGATCATTTGTAAGATACCATCAGTGATCAATGTATGCAACACAGTTGCACATAGCTATTAAGAAGTCATTTTTGGTATGCATTACAAGCATGTACCCAAATAACCAAAGGACTATAATTCAAAATTTCTAGAGCAAATGCAATTAATGGCTTTCACCTTATAGTTAAAGGCTTACAACAGATTTTAATACTTTAAATCATTAAAGCTTGGTTGACTTCAAAGTATGCTTGAAAGTATGTAAATATGTAATATAAATGGGTAAGAAACAAAAGGTAATTATGGCAATATCAACTTTTTAATCCAAAAATTAAAAAGCAAAATACATTTCACATATGAGAGTAAATGGGCTTTTTTCTTTATTCAAGTAGACATTCTGATTATAATACATGATAATGGACAACCCATGTGACAAAGTATGGTAGACTACAGTTTGGTGTAGCTTCCTTGTTTCTAGGATGATTTTCCAGGTGATTCTTCAGATCTGACATCGATGCCCAACAAAGGCTTTCCAATGGCAATGCATGAGTTCTAGAGAACCGCCTCTATCTTTCTTCAGATGCTGAGTGCCATTTTCTCCCACCCATTTTATCCTCCATTACTTATATAAAACCCCCACTCTAAAATTCACCTATGTTATAAAATTAACAAAATAAAAAATTAGTATATGTTTTCCCACAAGGATAAAATTAAGTCAGACTCAACTTAATCTTTCTTTTTCTATATCTTTGGAAGGATTTACATAATCTCTAAAGAGTCAGAGTAATATACGACACAAAAATGCAAAGAACCTTCTTATTTGTATACATAATATGTTGGGAATTGCTAACGTATTCCAAAGCTTAACCTTCCTGGGATATTAATCCTCCAGCAGATACTATAGTTTACAAACAGAAGGTTGTATTTTAATAAGTGGAAATACAATACCTGACTTTATATAAAGTAACTGTGAGATCTTTTCTCACTAGTAAAGTGCTTAATTAAGAAACATTCTTCCACAACATAATTTAACTTGTCAAAGGCACAAAATGTCTTTGTCTCTCTAAGCATTAGTCTTTAAAATTATAGTATTACTCATTTTGATTTTATTTAATTGAAAATCTTTACTGTTTTTTTCTCTCAGTAATAAAAAAAAAAAACTGCTTTGAGTAAAACGTTTTTTATTTTCAAAACTTTGCCATGAACGTACATACAACACTAAATTAGATCCCTTCATGAGCTGTCTGTATGCCATGAAGCACTTATGACGAAAACATATGCAAGCTTTAGGGTAAAAGTTAACAAGGAATCAGAATATCTCCCCCAAAAAGGGGGACAGGGAATCATTAAATTAAAAATCGTTAGCTTTCATTTTATAAAAAATAGTTTGAATAATCTTCTTATAAATCTTTAATGCTTACAAAAGCAGGAAATACATTTAAAATAGTCTTTTTAACACAGATTCATTAGTACAATGTGGTTATGGTCAGAAAAATAACAACTAAAATGGCATTCAGTAGTCTGCATTCTCTTCTCAGCAAATTCCACATAAAATTTAACCAATTTGCAATTCAAAATAAAATTTAGTTGTCAACAAGGTCAGACTGGCTGTAATTAGTACCTGAATATCAAACTCTGTTCCATTTCATATATTGTACCAGAATTTTAAATACAGCTCAATGATGGGTACTGATAACAATACTTGACTGGATGGTTACCACCCATGACTACTGCACTGCAGGTTAAAACATACTTTGTTCAGTAAATTAAAAAGATATAAATCAAATAACAAGGCCAGAAAATTTGTTTTAGAATCAATTTCCTGACCTTAAGTAAACTTCAAATACATTGACAAGGCAAGGAAAATATAATCAACTATACAGAGAGTCTCTATTTTTTAATCATTTGGCATTTATATTAATAATTTCCTTGTTTAAAATTTTATTTTGTACTCCTATGCACTGATTATCATTGCTGTCTGAATTAAAATAAAACTACAGTTACCTTCCTAGAACGTCCAGTAGTGAATACAAATTAATTGCTTCTTTTGCACTTCCATGAAGACGGTCCTTCATCTTGTAATTTTTTCAATTTTGGACCAAGAAAGAACCACCAACCAAATCCAATAAAAACACAAATGATGGATTCTACATAATAACCATCCAGCGCCGTAACACATGAGCCACCAAGCTTTTTGCAAAGCTGTAAAAGTAAAATTATAATAAATATTTCACAATTTCAAAAGGGAAGTATTCAGTAATTTAGATGCTTCTACTTTGTAGCTAAGGGATTAATAAAAAAATACTTTTGGAAGTTATTTTTATTTATTATTTATTATTATTATTATTATTTTAAGTAATCCAGGATGGATCTTGAATTCATAACGCAAGGACCAAGAGATCAAGTGTCATAGGGGTCTACCCACTGAGCCAACCAGGATCCCTTCAAAATGTATTTTTGTTAAATAATTTCAACATTTCATTCACTTCAAATGGTGAAATATGCTAATATACCTTAATTTCTCTAATGCTACTAAGAGGATTAAAAACATTTTCAGTTTTTATAAACAATACTCATATTCCATTTTGGAGATATAACTTTTCATATTTGGGAAATGTGAAGAAAATTTCCAATGAATCTACCCTAGAAGTGGGCTAATGTTAATTTGAAATAATTTAACAATAGTGTGCTAACCATTCAGGTCTGGCTACAGTTGTTATATAAATGGTCAATGGAGTTTCCCTTTTTCTATCATTATAATACTCAGCTGTTAATTATGCACTTATTAAGTGCCTATTGTATAGAATCCTCAAGGTAAAGGGGAGAGAGACTATTCCTCCCTTGCTGAGAAGCATCTTCAAATGAGCTACTCTTAGCGTTATAACCTCAGTTCTGACAGGAAAAAAAAAATACAGAGATCTCTACACCAGAAACTAAGGACACCTGGGTGGCTCAGTGGGTTAAGCATCTGTCTTTGGCTCAGTTCATGATCCCAGGGTCTTGGGATTGAGCTCCACATTGGGCTCCCTGCTCAGCAGGCAGCCTGCTTCTCCCTCTCCTGTACCCCCTGCTTGTGCTCTCTCTCTCTGTCAAATAAATAAATAAAATCTAACAAAAAAACACCAAAAAAAGAATGAAAGAAACTATAGGCAGGTACGATTTTTCAAAAAAAAAAAAATAGTACTTGTAGAGGTAAATAAGAATATTAATATCTTTCTTTTTTTTTAAAGTAATTTCCATACCCAATGTGGGTCTTTTTTTTTTTTTTTTAAGATTTCATTTATTTATTTGACAGAGAGAGATCACAAGTAGGCAGAGAGGCAGGCAGAGAGAGAGAGAGGAGGAAGCAGGCTCCCTGCCAAGCAGAGAGCCTGATGTGGGACTCGATCCCAGGACCCTGAGATCATGATCTGAGCCGAAGGCAGAGGCTTAACCCACTGAGCCACCCAGGCGCCCCCCCAATGTGGGTCTTAAACTTACAACCCCAAGATCAAGAGTGGCATGCTCCACAGACTGAGCCAGCCAGGTTCCCCTGAAAATTAGCATCTTTTATTTAAAGATTTCATTTATTTATTTGACAGAGAGAGTGAGCATAAGCAGGGGGAGCAGCAGAGGGAGAGGGAGAAGCAGTATCCCTGCAGAGCAGGGGGCGCTTGATGTGGGACTCGATCTCAGGACCCTGGAATCATGACCGGAGCCAAAGGCAGTTGCTTAACCAACTGAGCCACCCAGGCACACCATAGTTTTTTTTTTTTTAAGATTTTATTTATTTATTTGTTAGAGAGAAAGTGCACAAAGCAGGGGCGGCAGCAGATAGGGCAGGCAGAGCAGGCAGAGGAGGCAGAGGGAGAAACAGGCTCCCCACTAAGAAAGGAGCCCAAGGCGAGACTCAATCCCAGGACCCTGGGATCATGACCTGATCTGAAGGCAGAAGCTCAACCAACTGAGCCACCCAGGCATCTCTGAAAATTGGTATCTTAATGTTATCTAAATTTATGTTATCTAAAATTATAAAATTATTGCTTAATGTTATCTAAAATACAACATACTGGGGTGCCTGGGTGGCTCAGTTGGTTGGGCACTGCCTTCGACGCGGGTCAAGATCCCAGAATCCAGGGATCGAGCCCCTCATTGGGCTCCCTCCTCTGCTTCTCCCTTTGCCCCTCACCTGACTCCTGCTCTCTGTCTCCCAAATAAATAGGTGGAATCTTTAAAAAAATAAAAATAAATAAATAAAAATAAAATCACAACATACTTACCTCAACAGCATCAGGTGTTCGACAATTCTGGTTTGATGCTCCCACACACTCTTTTACTGTGAGGGGATCTACTAGCCAAAGAGCTACTGTAGAAGGCCAGTTTCCTCCCAGATTGGACACAGTATTTAAAAGGGTCATATATGTTCCTCCAATAAGTGGATCACTAACCTTCGCATTGAAAGCCATTATGGAAACATACATGCTGTACAATGTAACCTACAAGGAAAATGTCAAACATCTTTAGCATAATTAGACTTTATAAAAAAGAATCTGAGTTAAGAACATCAAATTCAGGGGCGCCTGGGTGGCTCAGTGGGTTAAAGCCTCTGCCTTCGCTCGGGTCATGATCCCAGGGTTCTGGGATCAAGCCCCGCATCTGGCTCTCTGCTCAGCGGGGAGACTGCTTCCCCTTCTCTCTCTGCCTGCCTCTCTGCCTACGTGTGATCTCTGTCTGTCAAATAAATAAATAAAATCTTAAAAAAAAAAAAAAGAACATCAAATTCATAAATCTGAAAATTAATTTTTATGACCCTTATTAAACTTGAGTCAACAAAGATACATTGAGCCCCTACTATAGGCCAGATGAGATCATGGCAATAAAAAAATGAATAAGACACAGTCTTTCTGTGCCCTTGAAGAATTTATTCTAGGCTGGGAAAATAAGGAATAAATAATTATGATGAAATGCAGTTAAGTGTTGTAAGTAGAAGTACACACATTATACTACTGGGACCTGAACAATGACAGATTAATCCTACACTAAGTAGTCAAGGAAAGCTCAATAGAGAAAATGACAAACAGGGTGGCATCAAAGGACGCATGCAGCAATTAATAAAACCCCATATTTGTACTGTTCCTAAATATATCCTGTGTGTGTATATATAAGTATATATGTGAATGAATATATATGTATTTTTTTCCTTTACATATATAGAAGAATGATAAGATTTCAAAATTTATGAGACAAACTGAACAGAAAAATCTCCTTAAGAGGCAAAAAGTACTTAAGAGGCAAGAATTAACCCTCCATTTAGAAACAGAGAAACAAACTATGTTTCCAAAATAGCTTTCCTTTGAATACTGTTCCATAGGGTGTTCACAGAAAAAGGTATTCCACAGTCAAAAAAGAATGAGAAACACTAAATTACACAAAAAAAATCAACAGGTCCCTTTCACTGTAGGCCTCTGAAAGGCTTTAGGATATAAACTCCCTAAGGATAGGGATTTTGATATGATTTATTATTATATTTTACCACTTAGAATGGTTTCTGGCATAGAATAGGTTTCCAATTAATATTTGTTGATGATTAAGATGCTACATAAAGAGGGGTTATGTCAGGTATCATTTCTCAAATTTACTTGACCTTGTACAGTTTTTCCCAGAAAGCATCTGGCTGTCTGAGCATCACTGGCTACATTTTAGAAAATTTTCTAATAAAATCCAAAGCCAAACAAATGATTTTTGGACTACTACACTGTAGTTTTCCTTTACTTACACAGATAGTGAAACATTTATTAAGTTTAAGCACTCCTTTAAACATACATTTAGTTGGACAGATCCATTATGGAGTTCTCCCAAATGATATAACTATATGTAAAAAATTATTGAGATTACTTGGTAGCCACATTTTTAGGTTTCAGTTAAAAACAAGTGAGGAGTTTGTAATTATAATTTTCAAAGAGTTTAAACTAGGTTCCATAGAAAAGTGACTCTTAAAGACACATTTGTAATAACTGCACTCAAGTCCCAAAGTTTACTGCTGGGCGTCTATAGCTTACTTGAACCACCTGCCCCCAGAACACAACCCCATTCTGCACCAGTTTAGGTGAGGCTAGGGATTACAAACATAGCTAATAAAGAAAAAGAAAGCAGATTAACACACAACTTTCAAAATCACAAAAAGTAAGCCTAACTCTCAGTACAGAATCGAAACCAAAAACCTGGGATCTGTCACACAGTAGCCATCATTATTTCGCAAGACTTTCAGAAAGAAAAGGCATCTGGAGGGGCGCCTGGGTGGCTCAGTGGGTTAAAGCCTCTGCCTTCGGCGCAGGTCATGGTCCCATGGTCCCATGGTTCCAGGGTCCTGGGATGAGCCCTGCATCAGCAGGGAGCCTGCTTCCTCTTCTCTCTGCCTGCCTCTCTGCCTACTTGTGATCTCTCTCTCTGTCAAATAAATAAATAAAATTAAAAAAAAAAAAAAGAAAAAGAAAAGGCATCTGGAATAGAAGAAATAAAGAACCCAAGTCTAGGGATGGACTGAGGAATACTTAGGAAGGGTATAATTACTAGCTTTGGAATTAATTCTGTAATATAACAAATATTGGTTGAATGAACAAAATAAAATGAAGAAATTCTCCACAAATAGAGTTCAAAAAATCAAAAGCCACAGTTTAAGATTCACTGTCAAATAATCTCTTCAATGTTAGACGCCTGCTTAAGTCTTAAAAAATTTATTATCATTATTTGAAGGCCACTATAGAAAAATGTCTTCTTTATTTTCCAAAAACAGTTTAATTCTGGGAAAACCACAACAAGCTTACCTGATGTAACGCATAACTCAGCAGCACTATAATATAGTAATATATAGGGAATCCTCCTTGATGTTCTACTTTGGGAGTCCACCAAACCAGCAGAGCATATTCTAATCCAAGCAACAATCTATAGAAAAAAGAAGAAACATGGAGTTGACTTCCATTTTAGGTTAAAAAATAACAACAAAAACAGAAATCTGTATGCCTACTATGTGAAAGTAGCCTATTATTTAAAAACTGTTAGGAGGTTAGAAAGAGATAAAAGTGCATATAAATGATATTGAAGTTAAAGATGCTTTCCAAGTCTTTTTCCATATATACTTAACACAGTTATTAGTGATACCGATGAATGCTCATTAAACTTTTCTTATTTAGTAAGGTTTTACTTCATTTTTACCTGTAGGGCATGGCTTTGTAAAATATGTTTAGTGGCTGGGGTCCTGCAGTGTATTTGCTGATAATCAGAGGCAATATTATCTGCAAAGGAACCATTGGAACTGCCAATAAGGCTAAATGTTCTTTGGGTACTCCCTCTTCTACCAATTTCAGTCCTGTTACTGCATCTGCTGCTGAAAAACCAATCTGCAATATAAAAACAAAAAAATACTTTAATTTGTGATTTACAAAATATTTTCCCCAAGCATATGTAAGTTCTTCAAGAATCTCAATGTCATTATTGATTTACAGCAGTTACAAGTAACTATATTATTCTATCTGGTACAACAATCAAGTTACAGAAGACATACTCTATCCTATGGTCTATGGACAATATTCAGTGAAAACAACCGAAAATTCAGCACTTTAAGGAACTGCAGATGGTAACAATTACAACTAATTTCCATTTCAAAAAGTTCAATCTCTTACAATAAACAGTATTCAAATCCCAACTTACTGATTAATATGTTTTAAGTTTTAAAGAGTCTTTAATTGACTCCAAATAAAATCTGGTTAAAATGAAGCATGACTGCCACATATACACATTTTTAATGATTTCTGACTGATCATAATAAAATTTCTGAAAGTCATCTAACATTTCAAAAGTAATTTTGAGACAACATTCTACCTAAAGGGTTAAATAAAATGAAGGGGAAGAAAAGCTATAGTTTAATTTTTAAAAACAAACAAAAAAGAGGATGCTCAAAGCAGTGAGTAAAAGTTTGGGGTGAAACAAGGTATTTAGAGAGTCTCAAAGTATCTCTCCATAAATTAGTTTTTAATTACAGAAAGAAAAATAATAACTTTATAATGGGTTAACAAAGTAATCAAAGTTAACAACAGTTAATGGGATATAGGGACATGATAAGGCTTCTCATAGAATTCCCCAAAGTCACCACTATATTACTTGGGTGATATTCCTGACATATTTGCATTACCTGAACCTAAACACGAAGAAACATCAGACACACATAAGTGGAAGGCCACTCCACAGAAAAATTTAGAACATCCAGGTCATGAAGGACAAAAAAAGGCTGATACCCACTAAATCCAACGTGTGATTCTGGACTGGAGCCCTGACCAGGGAAGAGTAAAATTATAAAGGTTGTTACTCGGACAACTGGTGAAATCTGGGTATAGACTGTGATGAGATAACAGTATTGTATCAACTTAAATTCCTTAATTTTTGAGTAGGTTGTAGCTTGGAAAAGAAAACCCTTGTTCTTAGGAAATAAATACTCAAGGTATTTATGGATAAAGGAGCATAGTATGTACAGAATACTCTAATATTTCAGAAGAAATATGTAATAGAGCACAAATCTGCAGAATACTGAAAGTGGAACTAACTGTTAACAATTAGAGAATTTGAATAATGACATATGGGAATTCTTTCAACTATCTAAGCAAATTTTCAGTGAGTGTGAAGCTTTATTAAAAAACATTCTTTAAAGAAATGGTAATAAGTATGTACTTTAACTTCTTGGAATGGAGCCAAAGGGCAAATTTCACCATAGAAAAATTAAAGGCCAAAGATATTTTACTTAAATCCACAAAAGAGTTCATTACATTTCACCCATTCTCTTTGTAAAAATTAGGTATACAAACTGACTTCAACATTTACTTTATCTTAAAAGTGCTATAGTAGGAGATATCTATAGTACACATAATCTAACAAAACAACCAGGATATACAAAAATTCTACAAATTGAAAAAAAAAAAGAGGCAGCTCTGGATATTTAAATGTCCAATAACCATATGAAAAGGTGCTCAACAGCTTTAGTCATCAGGGAAATGCAAATTATAACCATAACGAAATGCCACTACACACCCACCAGAAAGGTTAAATTTGATAGGGCAATATATGTCTTTGCAAGGCTGTGAAGCAATTGGAACTCTCTTACATTGATGGAAGTAGGGAAAATGGAAACAACCACTCTGGAAAATTGTGTGGCAGTATCTAAAGCGTTCCTTATGACCCAGCAATTCCATTCTGAGGTATTTGCCCATCAGAAATGTGTATCCATGTTCACCAAAAGTAATGTATATGAATATTCATGGAAGTACTATTCATAATAGTTCAAAAGTAGAAAATTACTAAACACTTGTTGATAGAATGAATAAATTACAGCATATTAATACAGTGGAATATTATAAGCAATGAGATGAACAAACTGTTGCTATAAATAATAATATGGATAAATTATAAAAATATAATGTTTAGTGAAACATAAGAGCCAGACATAAAAATGTCTCCACTTATTATAAATCTCCATTTATTATAAAACTCAAAAGCAGAGAAAACTAATTTATGACATTAGAAGTCAGGAGAGATGTTACTTTTGGCGAAGTTTACTTTAGAACATAAGGGCGCCTGGGTGGCTCAGTTGGTTGAGCGACTGCCTTCAGCTCAGGTTATGATCCCAGACTTCCAGGATCGAGTCCCGCATCGGGCTCCCAGCTCCTTGGGGAGTCTACTTCTCCCTCTGACCTTCTCCTCTCTCATGCTCTCTCTCACTCATTCTCTCTCAAATAAATAAATAAAATCTTTAAAAATAAATAAAAAAAAGGGAACATAAGAGTCTATATTCTGTAACTGAAGCACCTCCTTATACATTATCAACAGTGTAACTGTAATCTTTTACAAAGCAGTTTAGCAATCATATTCACTGACCCACTTAAGAATCTACCAAAAGGAAATACACAAAAATATTCACTAGTGCATTTTTATAATTAAAAAACATAAGCAAATATACAAGAGAAAAATGAGTAAATTACAGCAAATCTATACACTGTAACAATTAAATCGCTATTAAAATATCTTTTCTTTTTTAAGTAGGCTCCATGCCCAGTGTGGGGCCCAATGTGGGACCTGAACTCATGATCCTAAGATGGAGACCTGAAGTGAAATCAAGAGTTGGTCACCTAGCTGACTGAGCCACCCAGGTGCCCCTAAAAAGTATGTTTCCAAAAATTATTTAATGATAAGGAATATGGGGTAATAAGACCAAAAAATGAGATAAAAATTATGTATGGTATGATCCAATTCTACTTTTATTTACATGCCTATCTGTATGTATATAAATATATAAAGAGTTCCAATTGCTTCACAGCCTTGCAGAGACATATATTGTCCTTTCAAATTTAACCTTTCTGGTGGGTGTGCAGTGGCATCTTGTTATGGTTATAATTTGCATTTCCCTGATGACTAAAGCGGTTGAGCATCTTTTCATACGGTTATTGGGCATTTAAATATCCAGAGCAGCCTCTTTTTTTTTTTTTCAATTTGTAGAATTTTTGTATATCCTGGGTGTTTTGTTAGATATGTGTACTACAGATATCTCCTATTAACATTAATGTCGATTATAACTTATTAATTATATTTATATATATAAAGTGTGTGTACACACACACACACACACACACTCACACACACATAACATGCACACACACACACAGGAGAAAAAGACGGCTGGAAGGAAATACACCAAAAGTGTTAGTAATGATTACCTCTAAATGATGTAATTAGAGAATATTACTACCTTCCTTGAACCATTTCATTCTGAAGTTGAATCTTGAGTTCCTTAAGTTTAACCTTCCCAATGTTTCCTTAAAATGTAACCCTCCTTATCATTAGGGGAAAAAATTCACTATTTCAAAAACAATGAGGCTCCAATTTTTACTTCAGGGTTGTCAAAAGGTAACTGTAAAGTGTTTATAAAGATAGATACATAATATGAAACTCCTATAATGGACTAAGGTTTTAGGAATATTAATTCCAATACCAGCAATACCTTACTATAATTAAATAAACTTACATTTCCTCTAGCATAATATCTTTAAAATGTTTTTGGACTATAGAATTAGGACTTTTTTAAAAAATTAGGACACCTTAAAATAGAAAACATAAAGAGTAAAATAAGAGCTACCAAAATCCCCATTTACTTACAGTGTATTTCCTTTCAACATTAAAAAAAATAAGTCAACTCATTTTTAAATAGACTCCTATATTTCCAATTATAATATCTCTGACATTAAATGTACATTCATTATAACAGTAGGGAGCTGTTTTTTTCAAGGCATTCATTTCCATACCAAGCATTAATATCTTTCATTAAATTTCACATTTATTAGAATTTCTCTAATTTACTTCTTTTCAAGATTCCAAGATGTTTAGATTACTTTGAAATCAGATCTGATATCATCACACCTTTTAAAACAAATTTAATAAACAGAAAGTACTGTTTTCTATTGTTATATTCTAATAGTAGTGGAAAGGAACTTATGAGAAGGCAATCGAAGTATTCCATGATATTGGTAATTATAACAGGGTGGTACATTTGCTTTATAATAAATCTCTTACCTTTGCAGTTAGAATCAGAAGGCAAAATGTCAGAACTGCTGGCATTTTTATAATTGCAAAAAGCAACTTGTAAGTATCAGTGATTCCCTGGGTTTCTTCTTTTCCTACTGATACTTCTTTGTTTTCTTTTTTCAGAAGGGCAACTAGAGTTGTTGTTATCAAAAATACAGTTCCCCAGAAAAAAAGGAAATCTGAAATTAAAAATGTTAACATCTATAACCAACTTTTGAAATGACATATCTGCTTGATACCAAATTTTATATATACAACTTTTCTTCCACTAAATCTGTTAGAAGATCAAATCATGTTCAAGGCAACATACTGAGCATACTAGATGAACAAGACAGTCCTGCCTCTGTTAAACATATACTACACAGACAGGGATACTTAACAAGGAAAAAGAAAAGGAATACAGACATTTGTGAGGTGAATGAAACAAGTCTGTTGTGTCATTTTCTTCAAGGAAAGTGCTAGGGATGACCAATGATTTTCATATTCCATCAGATCTATCAGTCATACTTCTTTTTTTAAAAAGTTTATGTAATGTCTACACTCTATCCATCTATTTAGTTATTTACTTATATGTGTAATCTCTACACCCAATGTAGGACTCAAACTCACAACCCTCAGCTCTTCATCAGTGATACTTCTTAAGCATATAAGCCATTTCAGTTATTAAATTAAAACTTAAACAGATACTCATTTATATTAGATTTTCCAACTCTTATTTTTAAAACTTTTAAATGTTTCTAATCTGTTTAGAATAGGCCTCAATAGGGGCACCTGGATGGCTCAGTCGTTAGAGGTGTCTGCCTTCTACTCTGGTCACGATCCCGGGATCCTGGAATTGAGCCCCTCATTGGGTTCCCTGCTCAGCGGGGAGCCTGCTTCTCCTTCTCCCTCTCACCCTGCTTATGTTCCCTCTCTCGCTGTGTCTCTGTCAACTAAATAAATAAAATTAAAAAAAAAAAAGAATAGGCTTCAATAGTGTGACACAGAAGGAATTTCCTTATACTTGTACAATGGGGACACATGAAGAGTACTGTTTGGGTTGTTTCAGTGAAAGAGAGCTTGGCCATTAGCCATTTTTTTGAACAAATCAAGCAGAGGGAGTGAATGTTAGAAATGTTCTGTGCAATAATTAAAAGTGATAGTAATATTAGAGGCATCATTTATTGAATGTATATCTCCTTTACTACAACAATCCAATAGATTAGATTAACTAAGCCCCAATTTACAGATAAAGAAATAGGCTTAGGTTACATTGCTGAAGCTACATTCTAAGTCAGTGGTAAAACTGTGATT
The DNA here is from genome assembly GCF_963455335.1 of Martes martes. NCBI lineage: Eukaryota > Metazoa > Chordata > Mammalia > Carnivora > Mustelidae > Martes > Martes martes. Next base: position 79,962,346 of record NC_137888.1, read on the forward strand.
TCAAACTTTTATACAACTACTTTCAAAACCTGTATCTCCTTAACCACCCTAAGAATTGCATCTTTGTTTGCCACTACAAAGCTTATTGGATAACCCTGTCTTAGTTTCTTCATCTGTAAAACAAGAGGACTTGCCTAGAAAATCCCAGATGCTTGCTAGTTCTAACATTCTAGAACTGTAGTCAGTTTTACATTTGTTTACTTTTCATTCTAATGCTCATATAGCATGACTAACTGTTCATGGAGCCTATTCACCTTTTTTCCAAAAACAAGGAGAGCGAGCACTCTATTCTCAGGGTTTTTCCTATTTAATGGTCTTGCTCTGTTGCTGTGCTAACTGCAAGCTAACTGCTGTGTTCACTACAAATTGAACCTCACTTATGATGGAAGCAAATGGAATTGTTTAGACCAATTACTTTAAACCACCTTACTATTTTTTTTTTTTTTTTTTAGATTTTATTTTTAAGCCATCTCTATACCCAACATGGGCTTGAACTTACAACCCCAAGATCAAGAGTTCCTTGCTCTACCAAATAAGCCAGCCAGATGCTCCTCACCTTACTGTTTAAATGCTTCCTTTTTTGTGTGTTATCTCATTGGATTTTCATAGCAAACATGTGAGACAGGTATTATTACTATGCAGTTAGACATAAGGAAAAGCAGCTCAGAATATTTAAATCTTTCCCAAAGGTGAAATAATTAGAGGCAGAATTTGAACCTAAATCTTCTAAATTTGGGTTTCATATTCTTTCCATTATTTTATACTGCCTATATAATGATTATTTTAAGTTAATGTTGAAGTAAGACTCTACTAGAATTGGCTAATTATTTAGTCTCCACAAGCCTAACCAAAACGAAGTCTCTGCTATTCAAATTATGCAAATTAAAGAAGCTCAAAGTCTTCAAATATATATGGGCTCTTCGCTCAGCAGGGACGGTGGTCTGCTTCTCCCTCTGACCTTCCCCCTCTCATGCTCACTCTCTCTCATTCTCTCTCTCTCAGATAAATAAATAACATCTTAAAAAAATATAGAAACTTGTGTTCTGGAGTGAATTCTCCACCATAAGAAATCCATAATTAATTTTATTTTTTTTATTTTTCATTTTTAAAAAAGATTTTATTTATTTATTTGACAGACAGAGATCACAAGTAGGCAGGGAGGCAGGCAGAGAGAGAGGAGGAAGCAGGCTTTCCGCAGAGCAGGGAGCCCGATGCGGGGCTCAATCTCAGGACCCTGGGATCATGACCTGAGCCGAAGGTAGAGGCTTAACCCACTGAGCCACCCAGGCATCCCTATTTTTATTTTTTAAATTAATTTTAGTTATGAAAAGAAAAATATGAAACATTCTTCAACACAAAGGTATCCATTTCAAAAAATGCAGCCATATATACAAGTCTTATGCTTAAGGTTCATCAAAATAACATAATTTCTAGTTTATGTTAATTAGTGTTTTACAATCTGGTTCAAAAGGAATGAACAACAATTTAAGATTATTCTTTTAAGTGAGGCTACTTTTGGTTATTTTTGCATTCTTAATTCTGTGAATGTGACAAATAATGGCTTGTTTACAGTATTTCATCTACAACACTATTCTCATTCAGGAAATTTTTATTCATCATTTGGTTTAAATTAGCAATTTAAGAAATCCTGAGGGGGACCTGGGTGGCTCAGCAGTTAAGAGTCTAACTCCTGATTGCAGTTCAGGTCTTAATTTCAGGGTCTTGAGTTTAAGCCCTGTGTTGGGTTCCACGCTGGGCATAGAGTCTACTTTTTAAAAAAAGAAAGAAAGAAATGCTTAAAAAAAAAAAAAAAAAAAGAACTATGCTACTTCCACTGTCACTAGAAATTTCAATTAATGGTCTCCATTTAAATGTGAAATTAATTAAAATTTTTTAATTTTAATTTTAAGTTATATACTACTTCAAGAGTTCCAGTTCACTAAGCAAAACATTTTTAAGTTTGCTTAGTATATTCTCCCAACTTTCATGAACAAAATCTTCACCTAGAATCTAAACTTCAATACCAGGAGAAAAACATAAGAACAAGCTAAACAGGTTTCAATGCTGTTTGCAGGTAAGATTATTTCTAATTTCTTTGTGCTCTTTGGATAAAGTAACAGTACACGTAAAAAGAAGGCGTTGACAATGCATCACTTCAGAGCTCTCATTCAAAGGCTTTCCCAACAGCCCACACAGAGAGAAGAATGAAGCTAATAGCTCAGAAAAAGAGACTTAACTACTGCCAGAAAATATATTAATAGGTTTTCTGAACACAATTACCATAAACAGTAATAATCATTAGACTGCTTGTTATTATTAACACTGCGTTGATGCTAGAGAATATCCATAGGCTGATATACCAACCATTGTAAAGATATTGTTACCAAAAACGATCTAAGTATTTCACTACTAACATTTTAGTTAATTTTGATTTACGTGTTTCATCTGTAAAAGCAATATGGTGTGTGTGTGTGTGTGTGTGTGTGTGTGTGTGTATTAAGATGTCAAAGCTGATGTGCAAGTTTCATATACATGACTTCTAAAAGTCATAAAAGTCAAAGACCATAAGTCAAACTAAATATTCCTAAGTGGCTACTAGATCTTATCTAGTACTTCCATGAATGCAAAATTTAAAAGCATGTGCCAATTCACCAGTAACCAAGAAGAATATAATAGCTAGCACCTGAGTGCCTATTATGTCAAAGTGAAACATAGGACAGTGCACTAAATCTCACTCTCCAAGTATTATTATTTCACTTTATACACCATGAAACAGTATTACAGTTCACAAAGTGCCAGAGGTGGGTCTAAACTCAGACCTGATCCTAAAGCAATAATGTTTTCCAATGTACTACCCAGATGCTCAGACAACACCTATCTACAGCAAGCAGGCTCTCTTTTCTATCAACCAGATATGCCTGAGAAGATACCCATTTTAGCTCCAACCACAAAGTCTGGAACACAGATACTTCAGCATACTTGTACTCCCCTTCCCCACTTCCATCTCCCCATATAGTAGTATGACTAAGGGTACGCGAACCCATAGGATAAATAAACATGGTGCATCTTCTTAAAGAGTTCACTTTACTCAATAGTTTAGAGGGAAGCCTTGTTAATGAAAAAAAATATACATAGAGGGAAGGCAAAATTTCCAAGAATTTTTAAAGATAAAACATCAGACTAGAAAAAGCTTTCGTGACTTTTAAGGCTTTGGACTAGGTCCCCAGACCCTTTAACTAGGTATAGGTTCACTCTCTGTCACCACCAGAAGAGACAGATTAGGAAGCATTGTCTGATATCCTTGACTCAAATCAAATTCTCTCTCCCTGGACCTCTCACACTACGGAAATTAACTTTAGTCCTTCAGAAGTTAGTGAAAGGAAAGCAAACTTTCAGTTTGTTCTAAATGTTAGGCCTTCCTTTCACCTTCTTGCTTTTGGCACAGCAATCTATTTCACAAGTTAGAGCATGAAGGGACTTTAGACACCCATCATCCAGTCTGACACTCACTTTCACAGTGGAGGAAACTGAAAGAGAAACAGTGTGATTAGCCCTGGGTCACTGGCTGAGTCTTAAAAGAAATAGACTTTTCTGTGCCACAAATCTCTCTCTGAAGCATTTACTCAAAATATCCATGCTGTTGTACAGCCCTCACAGAAAATGCTATTTGACTATATAATATATATAGTCATATCTGATTTGGGGATTAGGATGTTAAAAGATAGCATATAATGCAAAAATCAAGTAAAAATAAAGTGAGTTTTGAAACCTTCCTAATCTCTTATTTTTCCCAACCCTTTAGGAAGATAAAGCTATGTTTGAGATCGCATACCTTTTTTTTTTTTCCCCCTAAGATTTTATGTATTTATCTGACAGAGAGAAAGACAGCAAGAGAGGGAATACAAGCAGGGGGAGCGGGAGAGGGAGAAGCAGGCTTCCCACTGAGCCCGGAGCCCAATGCGGGCTTGATCCCAGGACCCTAGAATCATGACCTGAGCTGAAGGCAGACACTTAACGACTGAGTCACCCAGGCATCCTGAGATCACATACCTTTTCATTAACTCCAACAATGTTAGGTTTTCCTCTGGAGTAGAAGAGATTGTTTCTTCAATCAAGGACTGGATTAAGCAGCTATCTTACTATTAAGGACCATCTTGTCTGAAAATTTGGGCTCAAACTCTGCCCAAGATGCAAGGCTGAGAAATCAATAGATTTAGTGTTCCCATCTTATGCTGACACTGCGCCTCCATCACCGGATAAAAGTAAATCACTCTTTAATTTTTTAAAATATGTTCTGGTCAGGCACAAAATCCTAAAATGGATTTTAATTAAAATATTAAACATATATATCTCTACTCTGATGCTATGATAGGTTCTTGCATTCAGCTTTTATCCTGACACCCCTAAATCATTTTTTGTGAGCTGAATTTAGACTTTTATAAAACAGCAAACGTTCCAAACCAGCCCACGAAGATGAAGAGTACATCACAAGAGTTAACATGAAAAATGATGGTAACATCAAATGCTGACAAGGATGCAGAGAAAATGGATCATTTATATATTTCTTTTTTTTTAAATTTTATTTATTTATTTGACAGACATCACAAGTAGGCAGAGAGGCAGGCAGAGAGAGAGGAGGAAGCAGGCTCCCTGCTGAGCAGAGAGCCCGATGCAGGGCTCGATCCCAGGATCCTGAGATCATGACCTGAGATGAAGGCAGAGGCTTTAACCCACTGAGCCACCCAGGTGCCCCTCATTTATATATTTCTGATAGGAAGATAAAATGGTATATCCATTCCATTTTGGAGAAAAGGTTGGCAGTTCCTTTTAAAACAAAATGGACTTACCAGAAACCAGCCTTTCTCAGAGAAATGAAGATTTATTTTCACATTGAATAGCCAAAAACTGGAAACTACTTAGATTCCCTCCAATGGAAGGGTGGTGAAATAAACCATGGTATGTCTAAGAAGTGGAATACTTCTCAGCAATAAAAAGCAACAAATCATTGATAGATGCAACAACCTGGATGAACCTCAAAGAAATTATGCTAACTGAAAAGAGCTAATCTCCAAAGGATACATACTGCATGATTTCATTCCTGTAACATTTCTGAAAAAACATAATTATAGGGGCGCCTGGGTGGCTCAGTGGGTTAAAGCCGCTGCCTTCAGCTCGGGTCATGATCCCAGCCTCCTGGGATCGAGCCCCGTATGGGGGCTCTCTGCTCAGCAGGGAGCCTGCTTCCTCCCTTCTCTCTCTGCCTGCCTCTCTGCCTACTTGTGATCTGTCTGTCAAATAAATAAATAAATAAATAAAATTAAAAAAAAAAAAAAACATAATTATAAAGATGGCAAACAAATCAGTAGCTCCCAGTGGTTAGGGATGGAGGAAGTGGGTATAGCTATAAACAGGCAACAAAAAAAGTAGTCTTGTGGTGAAGATACAGTTGAGTATCATCATCATTGTGATAATGGTGATTATACAAGGCTACACATGTGATGGAATTACATAGAGCTACTCACCTGAACACACACATACAAATATAAATGAGTACATGTAATAATTTGGTGAAATCTAAATAACTGTATGAATGGTACCCACGTCAGTTTCTTGGTTTTGAGATTGTACTATACTTATGTAAGAGGTTAACAGTGGAGGAGCTTGGGGAAGGGTGCATGGGATTTTACTCAACATTTCTCTGCCCTACTGTGAATCTGTAATTATTTTAAAATAAAAAGTTAAAAAAAAATAATGGGAAAATTAAGAATGCAAAGTTTTTTTTTTTTGTTTTTTTTTTTAAGAACACAAAAATTCTAGGGGCGCCTGGGTGGCTCAGTGGGTTAAGCTTCTGCCTTCGGCTCAGGTCATGATCCCAGGGTCCTGGGATTGAGCCCCACATCGGGATCTCTGCTCGGCAGGGAGCCTGCTTCCTCCTCTCTCTCTCTGCCTGCCTCTCTGCCTACTTGCGATCTCGGTCTGTCAAATAAATAAACAAAAATCTTAAAGAAAAAAAAAAAAGAACACAAAAATTCTAAAACTGTGTGAGGAGTAAGAAATGTAGGTCTCAAATATAAATAATATAAAGCAACCAAAAAAAAAATAGAAATCTTTAGGTATTTTTGAAATCACCTATTCTGTAGCTTTAATTGATCACCACTGGACTTTGGCCAGCAAGGACTATGATTAAAAGAGAGGAGAAAGAATGATTAAAAAAAAAAATTCTTAGATAACACCACACCAAGGAATAGAAATGGTGGACGAGAATAACATTTTGCTTTTTGTATGTGTACCCCATCCATAAAAAAGTTACAGCATGCACAGTCACATATAAATTATACACTTGTGACCACCTATACTAATACAGTACATACAATATAAAATATAAACCCAAATTTAAAAATATGAAGTAATTTTTTAAAAGAATGAAATTAAGGAGCACATATGGGGCACATGGCTCATTCAGTCAGTAGAGCCTATGACTCTTCATCTCAGGGTTGTGAGAAATTACTACACTGGGTGTAGAAATTACTTAAAAACAGATTCTATAAAAAATATACAAAGAACATGTATGAAATGCCAGATTTATCTAAGATTGTGTCTTTAAAAAATAGGTGAAATCAGTTTTATATTCTTTATTTCTAATTTTCTAGGAACAGAACATCTCCTTTTATAAGGTAAATCTATTTTGCTTTCTCAAATTAGTTTTCAGGAAGACTATAAATGAAAAGTAGGAGACTGCCTGTAATTAGAGAGGTTCTATGATTCTATCATTCATAAATGTATAATAAAGGCCAATTTAATTGGCCTCTACATAAATTTTAATAAAAGCAGAAGTGAAATTCAGAGTAAAATATATGCCAAATAAAACCAAATAATTTTTTGGTTTAGAGTATATCTTATAAATTGACTTTTCCCAAACAAAAGCAATCCCACAGTTCTTTACTGGACAAAGAAAGCACATAGTATCATTTCTCCTTTGCCTTGTTTTAAAAACAAAAAAGACTTTAAGACCTTCTTTTTTGGGGTGTGGGCTCCAGTTTTTAATATCTAATCCTTCCTGAATCTACTAGGCCTAGTATTCCTCTACTTTTCTCACTTTACTACTAGGGTCCCAATATTTGAAAATAAGTTCTAGACAAATGTGTGTCTAGAGATGTAAGATCCACCAGATTTATGAACTTGTCCCAGTCAAAGCAAAATGATAGCTAAATTCAAGGATTTTATATCACATACTTTTTTTATGATATTTACCCAGAGATTGGCTTTTAAGACAATGGATTAGTTTTTTTAAAAAAATTTTTATAAAGACTCCTAAAATTATTATACAGTAAAATTAATTTTTTTTGGTTTGTAGTTCTATGAATTTTAACACATATATAAATTTCAAATCACCACCCCATAATCAAGATACAGAACAGTTCCATCACTTCCCAAAACTCCCTCATACTATCATCCACTTAAACTCACCTTCTCCTCATCCAATCTCTAGCAACTGCCCATCTGTTATCTACCTCTATAATTTTATCTTCTGAGAATGCAGGAGAATATTTTAAGTCTAAATGTACATGCTAAAGAATGTATTACAGCCTATTTAAAAATATCTGGTCTATCTAGAAATGGGTTAGCCCTGGCCACATTCTAAACAGCATTTCTGGTCATGCAAAAAATATATTGAGTCCTGCTTCAGAAAGCATGACAAAGAAATTTGTCACTAAGTAAGAATTAATTGGTCCTGCTCTCTTCTGAGTTCTAAGAATACCTTACAAATACTGTATTAAGTATATTCATTGCCAGTTTAATTAGCTTTTCTTTCAACATCAGTTTTTTTCAAAATAGTTCCCTTCTTCCTGATTAACTCTTATATGTTCATGCCTACCTATATGACAAACAAATTCTTAAGGTCTAATACATTTAGCTCTCTTCTCCAGCATCAGACTAACCTGCCCTCAACCCAAATACCCCGCTCCTTACCCAAATCACTTCTATTCATTATTGTTATCACTGCCTCTAGAGGAGTAGGCCTCAATTACCAGTTCACAGATTAGATCTAAAGACATATTTCATGAGTCTAATAATGTTTTTAAAATTACAAAATCAACAAAAAAGGGAAGCTCCAGCTTCTCTTGAATACTGATAAGATTTGGCAATCCTAGGATCCTACTGCCACAAGACACCAATTTATTGAAAACTGAAGCTCCCCACCCTTAGATGGGCATGAGCTTTTCAAGTCATCACTGCCCCCTCCAAACCCTACAGTCCTCTACCAAATCACGTGATTCCTTTACATTGTTCATCTACCTACTCCAGGATTTTGGTTTGCCAAGTCCCATTATAAATTCCTTGGGAGCAGAAAATTCTCAAATTTTAACACCTATCACATGGCTAGAACCAAACAGGCACTAAGTGAATAAATGCCACTGGTCACTTAAAAAACAAAACAAAACAAAAAAATTCTTGTCATTTCTAGGCCATCAGGTATTCCAGAAGTGGGCTGATGTTTTTAGACATCAGCAGTTAAGAGTGCTACTTTTCTCTGGTAGAAAAGCCCAATCAGCACAAATTATATTTAGGTTTCAAGGTTTTCCCTAGTTTTCTACCAACCGTTAGAAAGATACTAGTAGGTCTTTTGTAAAATAAAGTGTGGATACTCTTTGCTTTATGCCATTTTAGCTTACAAGTTTTCTAAGAATGCTCTACATTCAGATAGTGAATTGAGATGGCTGGGGCGCTTGGGTGGCTGATTTGGCATCCGACTCTTGATTTAGCTTGTGTCACGATCTTGGGGTCATGGGATCAAGCCCCATGACAAGCTTCAGCCTCAGTGGGGAGTCTGCTTGAGATTCTCTCTCCCTCTCCCCCTCCCCTCAGCTTGTGTGTGCACACTCAAGATCTCTCTCTAAATTAATAAAATCTTTGAAAAAGAAAAGAATGAATTGAGACAGTAACTAGACTTACTGTGGTGACCACTTTGTATTATATACAAAAACTGAATTATGTTGTACACCTGAAACTAATTCTATTAAATACCAATGTTACCTCAATTAAAAAAAAAAAAATCAGCTCCCAAAAATACAAATGAGACTCTAAATTATTAAAAAAAAAAGAAGGAATATATTATCTTTCCAAGTCATAAAACTATGTTCTAATATCTGTGTTCTTCTGGGTTACTTGCATCACCTCTTGCAGCTCAAAAGGTTGTCTTTTTTTTTTTTTTTTAAGATTTTATTTATTTGACACACAGACATCACAAGTAGGCATAGAGGCAGGCAGAGAGAGAGGGGGAAACAGGCTCCCTGCTGAGCAGAGAGCCCAATGCGGGGCTTGATCCCAGGACCCTGAGATCATGACCTTAGCGGAAGGCAGAGGCTTAACCCACTGAGCCACCCAGGCACCCCAAAAGGTTGTCTCTTTTTGCTCATAAGATCCCTGAAAACCAAAAGGGGCAGGATAGAAAAAGCTCCCTTCTGAGTTCAGGACTGCCTTGGATCCCTGACGTACCAAAAAGCCAATCTCAGCATAATCAAGGTTTTGTTTCTAAGGGATTTTTCTCATCTTGTCCTTCATGTTCGAAATTTATTATTTAGATTACTGCTTTCTAAATGGCAAAACTGTCTTTTCTCAATACATTCCATTTCTATTTATCTGTAACTCAAAACAAACTGTTAATCAGAGAATATATTTTATAGTTCTAAAATATGCCATAATTCATATTTATAATGCATAATTAGGCTTATAATTTTCTGATTTTCTAAACATCTGCCTCGGTGTTTGGGCTCTTCTTTTACTACCTAAGCAATTTTATTTCCTTCACGATTCTTTCTGTGCTCTTAAAATTCCTAAAAACTGCTGTCCTTTCCTTCCTTCCTTTCCTTTCCTTTCCTCTCTTTTCTCTTCTTCCTTTCTTTTTTGTTATACTGCTACTAAGTTCCAGAAAGATCAAAGCTATAAATATAATATGTACAATTATAAAGAAGAGAATGAAAACTCTTCAACTCTTAACTTACTAAAATGTCTGAACTAAAAACAGCAGTCTACTACACATAGAAAAAATTAAATAGTAAGCTATTTTTACAATTTCCTGGAAACAAAGTTCAAATTTCACAGAACAAACAGCTATTCAAAAGGACAAATCAGTGTAAATAAAAATCCAACATGGCACAATTTTGATCTTCCCACTGGGGAACAGTTGTGACTAAGAAAGGATATAATTAACATGGCTACTGAATGCATAATGGCATTCTGTGGAATGATGTTTTATCAATCATTCTTGTACTTAGAGAAAGCTCTAATTTACCTAGTCAGTAATTTAGTTTCCATAGCCTCTTAAATCTTGACATCTGCTCTGAAGCTTTCCCATGTTAAATAATACATCATTTCATTAGTCCTTCCTGGTACATCAATAGTCACAGTACAAAATGAAAAGTTGCATAAAAAGCAATAAGATGCTAATACAATGCATTCACAAAATATTTCTAGGCAGAGAATTGTCCATAGAGCAGGAGTGGGGCCCCAGGACACTTCGAGACCAATCTGTTTAAGTGCAAAGCAGTATCTCTCAACCATTTTTGGCCCCAAACCAATTAAGGAAATTATAATCATCATTTCTTCAGTAGCAGTAGCTCAACAGCAGTTTGAGGATGTAGATAAGGGGGTCGCTTACAGGGCATTTCAAGAGATGAGTAGTGCAGGTGTGAACCCTCCATCCTCCACACCACTGAAATATTATTATATAACCCTTATACTTCCCTCACCACACAGCTACCCCTGACATTTACCCTGTCTGGAATCTCCAAGCTAGTACTGGGAAGATGAGAGAAAGCTGAACTGCTTAAATTTCAAGAGAATCACTTAAATACATCATTATCAGAATAAAGAATTCTACCATGTTCCTGATATTGATTATTCCTGATATTGCTAATTTTTACTTTTGTTTCCTAATTATTAGGAAGGCTTAAAAAAAAAAAACAAACTCAGAAAACCTTCCAAGGACATATATTTTACTTATTCAGAAAAAGGAGAAATTTTGCAGAACTTACACAAAATTGCTTACTGGATAAACTTCAAACTTCTTCTCATAGCAATTCAAGAAAATCTTACTAACTGGGTCACAACTTTTCTTTCATCACTGTTTCCCAAACCTGGTCCGCACAATTACCGCTTCAGGCACTCTGAACACAGTAGGTATTGTCCTGTACCTCTTTGTACTTTGCAGCTTCAGTGCACTTTCACCTGGCATTGTGCATTCTAGAATTCCCCTTATTTAGTTCACGGAATTTTATAATTCAACAAGGTCAAATGTTATCTGCAGTGTGAGGCCTGACTCTCACAAGCTAGCAACCCTGAGCTCCCCCCAAATGTTCATTTCTCCTATTCCTTGAGGGTTGGACTCTGCTTTATTCATAGTAGGCCCTTAGAACTCTGTCACTTTGTGTACTCATTAATGCTGAATAAATTAACCCTATTCTATTCACCAGAAGGCTAGAAGAGGACTCTTGGTATACCAGTAGAGGCAGAAGTGAACCAGAATTAGAAATATCAATCCAATAAAAGGAAAATGTAAACCACAGGAGTTGGGCTGGATACATGTCTTCACATTAGCCAGACTTCTAAAAAATGTGCATCTATGTATAAAGCAAGTGTCAACAGCTTCCTAGACTGGCAGTTTTGTTTGTCATCACACAACAATGTTATTGGATGAGCTGTCTCTCCCTGCTCATTGCAGGGTACTCATCAATTATGACTGCTTTCCTGTACTCATTCTGGCTGAAGCTCATTTCAGCAGAAAACTTAAGCTTGGATAATCTCCCACAAAATAATTCCCAGCAAATTAAATTACGAGATTGCCTTCAACGTCACACACTCTGTCAATAGGATTCATAAACGTAAAATAAACCTACCCGCATAATAGCTTAAATACACTACCTGAGAGAGTAACGATTCCCCTGGGTTGAGGCTGAAATCGCAAATATTTGTTACAAAAATCGGCAGATTCAAGGGCCAAAAACAAAACATTGCCCAAAAAATATCCCGCTGTCTGGCCCACTGAATTGCAAGTAGAAGCATAACCCACGTTTTCCCGGGATAACATAGTTAACGCCCAGCCATCCACAGCGATGTCCTGAGTGGCGGCCAGGAATTCAAACAAAAAGAATGTCACAGTGAGAGCAATCACATCGGGCGTTCTGCCATCAGTGTTCCCGAGCAAACGGTCCACTTGAGTGGATAAATAGATCATGAACAGTCCCAGTATATACTGTGTAGGCACAAGCCAAGATTTGCGACGACCGAAGTTCCTAAAGTAAACTGCATCAACCAGCGGGGCCCAGAGCAATTTGAGGCTAAAGGGCCAAAAGACGAAACTGAAGAAAGCTTGATCTGTATAGCTAACGTTTTTGCTCTGCAAAATGAGTGGGATGCTTCCCGCCAGGCCCAGTGGAATGCCCTGAAGCACGTAAAGAAAAAGCAACAGCAAAATGCTGCTTAATTCGGCCCGGCAGCTCCGTGGGGGTTTTGAGAAGTCCCCCGTGCCGGTATCCCGCAGAAAAGCTTCTTTGTCCCCTTCCCCGCCCACCAATTCCTGATGACTGTCATCCCAGCCGCCTGGCGGCAGAGGACCGCTCTTCATATCCAGAGAGTGGCTGAAATTCCCTGGTCGTCGTTGCCGACTGTTGTCCTTGTGGGAGATGGTGGGTGACATATCAGAGACGATGCAGAGCCCCGTCTGTGGGGTGCCGGGGCTGAGCGTCTTGGAGCGCCTAGTCCCAGGTCCAAGGCTATCGCTCTGGACCAGGGTCTCGATGGTTCAGGGAGAAGGTGGACAGGGCGAGGGGTGATAAGAGCACTTCTTACAGTGGCCCGGGGAGCTGAAGCCGGGAGTCAGTTCCCCGGCTGGAGGCCCAGGCGATGCCCAGGTAGATGCCCCTTGGAGCGGCGTCAAGGAGCCTGAAGGAGCCCCCCGGGCAGCCGCGCCGGGCTCGGGGCTGGAGAAGAGGGCCGTGGTGCTACGATGGAAACGGGCCCTTGGCTGCGGCGAGACCGAACGGCCAGTCTCCCGACCCACCTCCAGTTCTCGCCGCCACCACTGCAGCAGACAGCACTTTCTCCACAGGACTCCAGAGAGACCAGATAACTTCCTGCCTCGCGCCTCAGGAAGTGGTCCTAGACTCAAATGAGTCCTGTCCCCGCCTCCAGAGCGAGCCAATCAGGGCATGCTCCCGAGGCCGCCTTTGGAAACAACGCTTACTAGGAACCCGCAACTCCGGTGACCGGGACCTCATGGGAGGATTAACGCGGAAGCACCGTACGGCCTGGGCGGGGCGCCGCGCGAGCTTTGGCTCTATGAGCGCATGCGGCCGTCTGGAAAGCGTGGGCCTCGGTGATTGGCCCCTGCGGCCACGTGAGGGCTGGTTGAGGCAGGCCTGCGCCGGTTGCCAAGTGATCCCACGGTGCAGCTTCTGCCGGCGCTTGTCGCTACCTTGTGGAAGGGCGCTGCGCAACCTCGGGGCCAGGAATTGTGTGATGCCACTGTTTTCGTGGGCCAGACAGAAACGGGGAGGAGGAGGGTTGAAGTTTACGCAGAGGTTTTATCAGCAGGCAAGGGTGTCCCAAAAGGGTAGGGAGAGACCTGACTAAATGGAGAATTGCGTGCCTCACAGTGCCTGTATATTTATGGAATGATTGAAACTGCTTAGAGGGGCTAGGCTTCTCTGTAGTCCGGTTTTTGTTGTTGTTTTTTCTCCAGCGTGGTGAAAGAAATGTGGAACTGGGGTCTGGATAACTAACACGTTAGATTGGGTAGGTTGGAATCCTAAGATTCCTAACATCCCTCTTACTGTTGAGCCACCTAAAAGGTCTTGTAAGAGCCAAATATTAAAATTTTGTTTCATGTTAACTGGATATATATGCAGTATTGAAATGATAAGAGAAAATAACGTTAGGGAACCAATAGCATTAATTGTAATGTATAGGAAATACCTGTAAATTTTTATATATAACGTTTATTTATATTGCATACTGTTTTCCATTGGATAACGAATACTAAAAATAACCTGTGCTTAAAAGTTAAACATACCAGGGGCGCCGGGGTGGCTCAGTGGGTTAAGCCTCTGCCTTCAACTCGGGTCATGATCCCAGGATCCTGGGATCCAGTCCCGCATTGAGCCCCACATCGGGCTCCTTGCTCAGCGGGGAACCTGCTTCCTCCTTGCTCTCTGCCTGCCTCTCCGCCTACTTGTGATCTCTGCCTGTCAAATAAACAAATAAAACCTTAAAAAAAAAAAAAGTTAAACATACCAAACCTCACATCATTTAAAAGATAAGACATGTTACTGCTGGCTTTCCCCAAATAGTCACAAGTTGCAATAACTTACCCATCTCAAAATTAGTAAGAAGGAAAAGAAGGAAAAGGTTGGCTTCCTGAAGATGGACATTAAAATTTGAATGCAAAAAGTTACGCATTTATGGGGCACCCGGGTAGGTCAGTGGTTAAGCATCCAACTCTTGATCTCCTCTGTGGTCACCATATCAGGGTGAGGAGGTCAAGCCCCCTTTGGAGATCCACACTCAGTGCTCAAGATTCTCTCTCTCCGTCTCCCTCTACTCCCCTACTGGTGCACACACTGTCTCTCTCAAGTAAGTAAAATAAAAAAAAATTTTAAAAAGTTACACCTTAGTTAAATGTAGTATAGATTTTGGACAGGAAACCAAATTAATACAAATACTACATTTCTGAAAACTAATTTTATGCAATGCTTCAGGAAATGCTTTGCAACTCTTTAAGGACTGGTCTTGAACCTGTGTTCATTCTTTCTTCATTTTGAGCAAGAGAGAGAGAGAGAGACACCAAGTGGTGAGGCGGGGCAGAGGAAGAGAGAGGATTTTAAGCTGGCTCCAGGCCCAGTAGGGCTTGATCGCATGAGCCTGAGAGATCATGACCTGAGCTGAAATCAAGAATTTGGTGCTTAACTGGTTGAGCAACCCTGGAGCAAGGTTGAGCAAGGACTTGAACCTTCATTCTTTTTTTTTTTTTTAAATATTTTATTTATTTATTTGTCAGAGAGAGAGAGAGAGCGAGCACAGAGTGGCAGAGGGAGAAGCAGGCTCCCTGTGGAGCAAGGAGCCCGATGTGGGACTCGATCCCAGGACGCCGGGATCACGACCTGAGCCGAAGGCAGCCGCTTAACCAACTGAGCCACCCAGGCGTCCATTGAACCTTTATTCTTAAAAAATGTCTTCAAAGTACATAAACTTGCTGAAATGTCTTTTTAAAGTCCATAGGCATGGTAAGTTTTAGCAAATACTTGTTGAATGATGTATTATGTATTAGAAAGTTTACTACTATGCTATGTAGGTGGAAATTATTTTTATTTCAAAACTCATATTACAAATTATTCATACTGTCTCCATCCACTTAAATATTGTAAAATAGCTTTTTCTGTATTCTTTATCTTTCCCTAGGATCTTCAAGGTGGTCATGATTAAATTCTATTCCATTTTTATATAATTTGAAAATTTCTTCCATTATTTTTGAAAAGAGGATATAGTGGCAAACTGAATCTTTGCTTATCCAAATGTCGTTGTTGACTTACAGCTTTCATTATTACCATTAAGACCTTTTCATCAGATTTTATTTCTAAGTAGCTTGTTCTCTCTGGTGTTTGTTTGCTTTTTTTTTTTTTTTTCTAATTTCTAGATATGCCCTTATTTTTTAAAATCTTAATCCTTCTTGGGTATATTTATGATCTACTGCTGGGTTACATATTATTTCAAAATTTAGCACCTTAAAACGATGATCATTTTATCCCATAATTGCTATCAGCTAGGAATTCAGATATGACTTAGCTGGATGGTTCTGGCTAAGTATTTCTCATGAGGTTGCCGTGAAGATGTGAGCTGGGGCTTTAGTCATCTGAATGCTTGGCTGGAGCTAGAGGATTGACTTCTAACATGGCTCAATCAAATGGATGTTGGCAGGAGGCCTCAGTTCCTTGTCATGTGAGTCTCTGTAGAGATGCTTAGTGTCTTTCTGAAATGGCAGCTAGATTCCCTCAGAGCAAGTGATTTATGGGAAGGAACAAGGAAGAAGTTACAATGCTTTTAAGACACAGTGTCAAGAGTTACATACTTCCTCATATTCTATTAACTATAAGCAAGTCACTAAGCCTATCCTACCTTTGAGGGAAGGAGAATAAAGTTTTACTTCTTGAAGGGAGGAATATCAAGGAACTGGTAGATATGCTTTAAAATTGTCATACTGGGTATCAGTGAATCATTTCAATCTAAATATAAAAGTTTCTCAAGTTCAAGGAAGTTTTCTTCTATTATTTTAAGAATTGTGTGTAATTTTTATTTTTATATGCAGATTTTAAAGGGTTTTTAAATTGAGAAGTTTTCATGAAGGAAATGGTGCAGCTCTGGCTAAAGTCAGAGGTGCCAATGGAAGGATATTGGTATATTATAAATCTCAGATATTTACCACATCAAACATGATTGTACTTTGGTCATTCTGCCTTTCCAATATTCAAAACATACCTCTCAGTAACTCATCATTTTAAAAAGCCAAGTTAACTTCTCAGGAGTCCAGGACATAGGAGTCAACACTGGCTAGAAGTTTCTAAACTAAAACTTGTGATCATGTTGCCTATGACACAAATAAGAAAATCAACAGACTGATAGAGATTTGTTACCTAGAGGTGCCTGGGTGGCTCAGTCGTTAAGCGCCTGCCTTCAGCTCAGGTCATGATTCCAGGGTCCTGGGATCCAGCCCCGCATCAGGCTCCCTGCTCAGCGAGGAGCCTTCCTCTCCATCCCCCTTTCCCCCTGTTTGTGTTCCCTGTCTTGCTGTGTCTCTGTCAAATAAATAAATAACATCTTTAAAAAAATTGTTATCTGAAATCACTCAACATAATACAATTGCCTCAACTTTTTACAGGCCAGCCAAGAAACTCCATACACTAGCTAATATATCTTGTACCAATCAAAAAAAAAAGGTGAAACAATTAGTCAATTTTTTAAAGACCACTGGGTTAACTAAAGTTGATCAAACTGATCCTTGATATTTATTCTCAAGTTAGATGTAGAATGTCTAAAAAATTAAATACAATATAGTTTCCAAATGTCTAATGATATTTATGATTGTCTTCATTCTTTATGCCTTTCCCTATCATCAGCCAGAGTTTTGTTTTGATTTTTTTTTTGTTTTGTTTTTTAAGTAAGCTTTACACCCAACATGGGGCTTGAACTTAGGACCCTGAGATCAAGACTTTCATGTTCTACCGACTGAACCAGTTAGGTGCCTCATGCCAGGTGTGTAAATATTACTACATGTCTATCCAGAACTGATACTCAGCTGATAATACCTCATCAAAAAGAAAGCAAATCCTTTTCAGTCAGGTGCTCTCCTATCCTATTCCTATTTTGACCAAAAGCAGGTTGGAGGTGAGGGATGGGTCAGGAAATTCTGATATGGTGTAATCTTGGTTTAACTAATGTGTAGGTGAAAATGTAATGTGATGCCAGGTGTTACACATGGTAAGTCAGCTGGTCATACATACTATATTCTCCACATTTAAACTCTCAAGGCTTCCTGGAGGATCCATGATAACTGAAATTGATTTCCTTGAATTTGATGTGGCAGTTTTAAAACATAGCTTCCAAGGTCTTTTTCACTTTTCCCTTTGAGAGGTGGAGTCTCTGTCCCTTCCAATCTCTTTTGGAACTGAGTATCCTCCATTAAGGGTAAAACTGTCTGGAAAGGAGCTAAGTAAGGCCCATGGCTCTCAGTTGTTGGCTGAGTTGCCAGTCAGCAGCATCAACTAGGTTGCCCTATACAAGAGCTACACTGAAAGTGAATCCTCCAGCCCCAAGTTAAGCTCTGCTTGCTGATGCCACATGGAGCAGAAATAAGTCTTCACTGCTAAGTGATGCCCAAATAGCGATTTCTTTCTCAGAAGACCTCATAGTACTCTTCTGGGACAGACTGAAACACATCCCTACCCTGAGGCTCTCAGGGTACCTCAGCAAACATGGAGCAACTCTCACTATGAAAACCAGACTGACGCTGCATGGAACCTTTAGCCACTACTATTACAAACAGCTGTTCCTTTTGCATACTTAATGCCCCTCACTCACTTCTGGTAATACCATTCTTTTTCCTGGTCTTCCCTGATTGAGGTGTTCTGGTGAAGCTGGTGTAACTGCCAAAGAAACCCCTCCTGGTGGTAGCCACAATCCCTTCTTGCTTTCAATTTCTTCACTTGGTACCTTCCCATTCTCCCTTGCACATGCTCCAGTGACCAGAATGGTGAACACAGGGTCCATCCTAGGCCTATCAGAGTCCACTGTATGAATTTGCTAAAATTCACCGACTAGTCTCATATTGATGATACGGTCCATTTAGGTTCTTTCATGTTTGATGGTTTGTTTTCACTATCCCTCACACATACATATATTTTAGAAGTAAAATTTCTGGGTGAAAATGTATATTTAAAATGTGATAATAGTGTCAATAAACCTGCAAAAATTTTTGTGCCAATTTACACTATTTAACTGTGATTAATCACATCTGCTTGGCCACATTAACCCTTTATATATCAAATCTGTCAGTCTATACCAGTTTGACAAGTACGAATGTGATGTTATTTTAGTTTGTATTCTTTTAATGATAAAACCATATGTTTACATTTATATGCATACATATTTTTTTAAAAACTTCATTTATTTTTCTTGCAATCTGAGCCTGAAGCTCTCAAAAGTAAGATATGAATTACATCAGAGAAGTTCTGAATGGATAAAGAAGATGTGGTTCATATATACAGTGGAATATTACTCAACCATCAGAAAGGATGAATACCTACCATTTACATCGATGTGGATGGAACTAGAGGATATCAGGCTAAGTGAAGTAGGTCAATCAAAGAAACACAATTATCATATGGTTTCACTCATATATGGATTATAAGAGATAGCACAGAGGACCATAGCGGAAGGGAGGGAAAACTGAATGGTAAGAAATCAGAGACGGAGACAAACCATAAAAGACTCTTGACTCTGGGAAACAAACTGAGGGTTGCAGAAGGGGAGGTGGATGAGGGATGGGGTAACTGGGTGATGGGCATTAAGGAGGGCACGTGATGTGATGAACACAATGTTATACATAACTAATGAATCAATGAACACTTCATCAAAAACTTATGATGTACTATATGTTGACTAATTGAATTTTAATAAAAGAAAAGTTCTTATCACATACTATTATATTATGGTTAGTTAATATCAACCCAGTTTTTGATTCTTTGCTGGTATCTTGTTTTTCCACTCGAGGCTTATGAAATTCTCCTTTTCTTAGAGTTCAAAATTTTTTACCATGACTGGATTTATCTCTTAAGTTTTCTCTCATAACTTTCTTTTTTCTTTTTGGTCTACATTATTGGGAACTTCCAGACTAAGTTCTTCAAAGACAAATCGGAATTCTTTTTTTAAATTTTTAAGTCATCTCTACACCCAACCTGGGACTCAAACTCACAACCCCAAAATCCAGCGTCATGTGCTCTACCAACTGAGCTAGCCAGGCGCCCTGATAAATTGTAATTGTACAGTTAAAATTTCTGCACTTTGGCAGGGCTTAGGGGAAGGTAGGGGTGAATAGATGGAGAACAGAGGAGGTTTAGGGGACTGAAACTGCTCTGTATACTAAAATGGTAATTACATGTCACAATGTATTTGTCCAACCCATAGAAGGTACACCAGCAAGACCCAGCCCTGATGTAACCTATGGGCTTTGGGTGATAATGATGTGTCAGTGCAGGTTGTGGGGGATGTGCATGAGTGAGGACAGGAGTATATGGGAAATCTCTGTACTTTCTGCTCAATTTTGCTATGAATCTAAAACTGCTTTTAAAAATAACGTTATTTTAACATATGTAAATTTTATCCCATTAAAAAGAAGGACTGTAGAAAATTATTTGTATGAGGATTGGTGGTGGTGGAAGCTTGCTGAATTAAGAACAGCAGATTATCAATGACTCAGAACTGATGGGTTTATTGGGGGATTATTTTACCAGTCTGCTTATTCTGTACATACTCAAAACTCTCCATAATGAAGAAAAACAAACAAAAAATAAATTGGTTAATGACTGTTATTAGTTCTTCTATTCAGTCAGTTTTAGAAAACAAAAACAGAAGCAGAGAGACAGAGTTTTACTGGAAGGATATTGATGGTGTCCCAGAATCAGTAGAAGGCTGGGAGAACTGGCTTAGCAAAAACACAGAAACTATAGCTCAAGGCTAGACAGAAGGAGCTGTGGATTACAAGAAATCTGCCAAAAAACTGCTCCTCTGGCAGGCCTGTGATCTCTTAAGCTTCCAAGTTTTTCCTGGGCTCTGTTACAAAAATGAACACCACCATCTAGTGGCCCCTTTTTGCATCTATGTGTGGTTGCAGATTTCTTGACTGGTTTTCCAGCTCACTGTCGTCTGAATGTTATCTTCTATACATCCTTCAGAATTTTTTCATTGCTTTTTTGGCAATGTTGTTTGTGGAGAAATCAGGTTTATTGTGGTATAATTTAGAAAAGTAAAATTTTACTTTACAGTTCTATACGCTTAGA
Organism: Martes martes; assembly: GCF_963455335.1. Lineage (NCBI taxonomy): Eukaryota > Metazoa > Chordata > Mammalia > Carnivora > Mustelidae > Martes > Martes martes. The sequence continues at coordinate 79,982,952 of NC_137888.1, forward strand.
TAAATACAAACTATTTTGACAAATAATTATGTAACCACCACCACAATCAAAATACGGAAGATTTATCACTCCAAAAAGTCTCTTGCCCTATTTTGAAGACCATCTCTCCATCTATCCTCCAGCCCCCAAAGCCTCACTGATCTGTTTTCTCTCCCTATAGTTTTGCTTTTCTAAAATGTCATATAAATGGAATCATACAATATGTAGCCTTTTGAGTCTGGCCTCTTTCAGTTAGCAAAGTGCATTGAGATTCATCTATGTTGTCACTTGTATTGATAGTCCTCCCCCACTCCTCACCCCCTTTCTTTGTTTTGGCTGAGTAGTACTTTGCTGTATGGATGTGCCAGCATGTGTTTATTATTCATTCACTAGTCCAAGGACATTTGAATTTTTTCCAGTTTTGGCAGTTATGAATAAAGTCACTATAAATACTGTTACAGGTGTTTGTGTAAACATGTTTTCATTTCTTTTCTTTTTTTAAAGATTTTTAATATTTGTTTATTTATTTATTTATATGACAGAGAGAGACACAGCGAGAGAGGGAACACAAGCAGGGGGAGTGGGAGAGGGAGAAGCAGGCTTCCTGCTGAGAAGGGAGCCTGATGTGGGGGTCGATCCCAGGACCCTGGGATCATGATCCGAGCAGAAGGGAGACGCTTAGCAACTGAGCCACCCAGGTGCCCCAGTGTTTTCAGTTCTCTTGAGCAATTACCTTGAATAGGGTATTGCTGAGTTGTGTGATATATTTTATATTTAACTTTCTAAGAAACTGCCAGAATGCTTTCTAAAGTGGTTATGCCATTTCATACTCCAACTACCAACATTTTTTCTGCTTGTGACCTCCTACATGATTTTCCAATATTGCCATGTTTGACTCCAAATTTTTTCTTCTGTTATATTGTGCGATTTTTAGATTGGGAAGATGATACCAAAATATTTTAAGTAGCACATTATGTTTATTAACTATTTGTAAGGACTAATTTTTGAATTTTATCTCCCCCTTTCATGACTGGGATCTTGATATTGTTTGTTTTCATTTTAATATTGTTTTAGAGATTCACATATCTTTTATTTTTCTGTAAAGATTTCCCCATATCGCGCCTGGGTGGCTCAGTTGGTTAAGCTTCTGCCCTCAGCTCCGGTCATGATCTCAGGGTCCTGGGATGGAGCCCTGCATTGGACTCTCTGCTCAGCAGGGAGCCTGCTTCCCCCCACTCTCTCTCTGCCTGTCCCTCTGTCTACTTGTGATCTCTCTCTCTGTCAAATAAATAAATAAAATCTTAAAATAAAATTTCCCCGTATCTTGCCATGTTTTATTGTACATGGTTTTCAAAATAAGGACAGAGTACATAATGCTTTAGTGAATCATTTTACAATCATATGTTGGATATTCACAATGTGCTAGTCATGAGACCATATTCTGAAAATAACTAATATTTTTATGGTGCTTTATCATTTAGAAAAAGTGTTTTCATATATACTATTTAATTCTCTGAAAGTTAAAATACAACCACCCACAACCAAACATTCTTTGTGTGTTTGTGTGTGTGTGTAAAATAGCAGGCAGTTAAAGGGCAGAGAGAAATATGAGAATGAATGATAGGCCAGACAAAAGATGAGTTTAATTGGCTAAGAGATGAAGAAAGTTGGAGAAAGAGGTAAAAAATGTGTGAGGGGACTCTCTGCCTACTTGTGATCTCTCTGTCAAGTAAATAAATAAAATCTTAAAAAAAAAAAAATGTGTGAGGGGAGGTTGGGAAGTGGAAAAAGGAAGGACATTCAGTGTCCCACCCTGAAATTCCCTTGGGTATCCTTAGGAAGTACCGTCACACTTTTTATAGACTTTTGAAATACCAAGTAACTGGTTACCTACCTTTTCCAACAAGTGAGTCTCAGAGAAAGAATTTTACTTTGGGCAACTAACACTACCAATAAGGAAAGACATCTTAGATAAAATGGGAGTAGGTATGGAAATACTTTGTGAAGTTTCTCCTTTCAGGAAAAGCAGCTATTCTTGTAACATGTCCTAAGAAAAGTGGGGTCATGCTGCTTTTTTCTCGTCACCTAAGATTTGTGGTATCTTGGTTGAAATGAGGCTCTGAATGTGCAGCTGATTCCTAGGAAAAGGTAAAAATAAAAACATCAAACCAGGGGTGCCTGGGTGGCTCCGTAGGTTAAAGCCTCTGCCTTTGGCTCAGGGAGCCTGCTTCCTCCTCTCTCTGCCTGCCTGCCTCTCTGCCTACCTGTGATTTCTGTCTGTCAAATAAATAAAATCTTAAAAAACAAAAACAAAATATCAAACCATTGTTTGCAAATTGAGCCTGGTATTTGTATGAATATTATGATGCCTACTGCCAGTATACTAAATTCATGGATGTTATGTGAAGATAAGTGATTTTAACATATGAAAACAGCTTAAAGTCCTAAGTTTAAAAATTCCATGCAGGGGCGCCTGAATGGCTCAGTCAGTTAAGCATCTGCTTCCAATTCAGGTCATGATCCCAGGGTCCTGGGTTCCAGCATCACATCCTGCATTGGGTTCCCTGCTCAGCAGGGAGTCTGCTTCTCCCTCTCCCTCTGCTCCTCCCTTTCACTCATGCTCTCTCTCTCTCACTCACAGTCTCTCTTAACTAAATATTTTTTTAAAAATTTAAAAATAGTGGTGCCTGGGTGGCTAAGTCGGTTAAGAGTCGGCCTTGGGCTCAGGTCATGATCTCAGGGTCCTGGGATGGATTCCCATGTCACACTCCCTGCTAGCAGGGAGTGTTTCTCCCTCTCCCTTTGCCCCTCTCCCCAGTTCATGTGTTCTCTCTCTGAAAAATAAATAAATAAAAAATTTTTAAAAATTTGAAAAATAAATAAAAATTCCACAGAAAGCATTATCATTATTTGTGCAAAACCAGAAAGCATACTGCATTTCAAAACCTGGAGGACTTCATCTTCTTCACCCTCACTGCAAGCTGTTTTATGAGTCACTGTGTTTCATTCCTATATTTTTTATTTTTAATATACAAATACTCCAACAGCAATATTATTCACAACAGCCGAAATGTGGCAGCCACCCAAATGTCCATGGACAGATAGATGGATAAATAAAATGTGGTATACACACACATACACTCAGTAGAATATTATTCAGCCTTAAAAAGGAAGGAAGTCCTGTCTCATGTTATAGCATGGATGAACCCTGAGGACATTATGCTAAGTGCAATAAATCAGTTATTAAAAGACGAATACTTTATGATTTCACTTATATGAGGTATCTAAAGCTGTCACATTCATAGAAACAGAAAATGGAATGGTGGCCACCAGGGCTGAGAGAAGAGGGAAATGGGGAATTGTTCATTGGGTAGAGTTTCAGTTTTCAAGATAAAATATGGAAATCTGCTGTACACAATGTGAATATACTTAGCACTACTGAACTCTTCACTTAAAAATGGCTCAGATGGTAAATTTTCCATTACATATTTTTACCACAATTAAATATATATATACACACATATATATATATATATCCCCCCAGTGAATTTATACCCATGAATTTTATAAAGGATAACCAGTTAAAAAATCCATCAAAATTACAGCACCGCAAATAGATGGAAGAAACAGTGATAATAGGGCCATTAGTCTGCTTAAATATATACCCAGTGATACTTGTGGCTTTAAAGAATATTTTGCAAAGTGTATTTTGAATGCTTAATGAACAATAAAAAGGCTAGAGTCAGTTGGCCTGTTTTGAATCTCAGTTTTCTGGTTTACTGGCTGTATAACCTTATGCTAGTTAATTTGTCTCTCAGTTTTCTCAATCACAAATTAAGATGACAAGGAGATAATGATAGTACCCATGTCATAAGATCGTTGTATTAAATGTGCTCATACATGTAATAATTTATAATAATGCCTCAGCATATGAAGTGTTTATTCAATGGTCTTCTGCTTTAACAAAACAGTACCTTTAAAAATAGGAATGTATCGGGTGCCTGGGTGGCTCAGTTGTTTGAGCGACTGCCTTCGGCTCAGGTCATGATCCCGGACTTCCAGGATTGAGTCCCGCATCGGGCTCCCAGCTCCTTGGGGAGTCTGCTTCTCCCTCTGACCTCCTCTCTCATGCTCTCTCTCATTCATTCTCTCTCAAATAAATAAATAAAATCTTTTAAAAAAAATAGGAATGTATCATATATGTGTGGTTATTTTTATCATAATTATTTCTTTATGAGAAGATTAACTGCAAGATTTTAAAAAAAGATTTATTAATTTATTAATTAGAGAGAGCACACACAGAGAGAGGAAGAAGCAGAATCCCTACTGAGCAGGGAGTCTGACATAGGTCACGATCACAGGACCCTGGGATCATGACCTGAGCTGAAGGCAGACCCTTAACTGACTCACCACCCAGGCATTTCTAACTGCAAGATTTTTAAACAGCGAGATTCCATGGTGTGTGTTGTCTTTTAAAATTTCGAAGTGATTTCAAACTTAGAGCAAAGTTGCAATAACAGTACAAAGAGCTCCCACATACCCTTCACTTACTGAAGGCCTTTAAGTTTTGCCAATTATCCTACAATACCCTTTGTAGCAAGAAGATTCAATCCAGGAGCATGTATTTACTCAGTTGTCATTTCTCTACTCTCCTTCAACCTAGAACAGTTCCTTAGCCCTCCCATGACCTTCATTTTCTAAGATTACTATGCTAATTGTATTTTTCTGAGCATTGCACCACATTTCCAGTTCCACATGCTCTTCTAGAATTCCGTCTCAATCTAGACAATCGCTGTGCCTCAGTCCATGAACAAAATATAGAGCAGTAGACCTGTGAAACTTACAAGGCTAGGTTAAAAAGGCCATATAACCTTTTATCTGGCCCTCTCTCACACACAGACACATATACACACTCCCTGGGAGTCCTGAGCTGACATGCAGAAAATCCAGTTACCCTAAAGCTGTGATGATGAAGAGACCATAGAGAAGTAGACGTGTCAGAGGGGCTGCCACTGTTCCAACCCTCAGCTGTGTGAGTCTTCCAGATCAGGTGTCAGAGGTGTGAGTGCAAAAGCCTTCACATGATTCTAGCTTCCAGCCTTTAAGCCACTCTAGCTGAGGCCAAGTGGAGCTAGGCTCTGGGCTGTACCAGATGACAGCTTAGAACTGAGAAGGGCTATCCCTGCCGAACCTTGTCCAAATTGTAGCAAAATAAATAGTGTTGTTTTAAGCCACTAGGTTTTAGGGTGTTTGTTACAAACCAATAGATAACTGGAATAACTGTAGGCTCATTATTTTGTGGAACGTCCCTCCATTTGGATTTGCTTGATGCTTACTCACAGTTGGGTTATGTATCACTGAAGTGATTCGGTGCTTGGTTCACTGCATCCATCAGATAATGTATGATGTTTATTTGTTCCACTACTGTTGATGTTAACTTCAATCACTTGAATAAGGACGTACCTTCAGGTTTCTCCATAATAAAGTTACTCTTTTTCCATGTAAGATTATTTTGTAGAGAGATACTTTGAGACAATGTAAATAAAACCTGTTCTTGATCCATCTTTCATCCATAAATTTTGCCATACATTGATGTTTCTTGCCTGAATTTATTATTTCTATGAACGTTGCAAAATGATTTTTTAAAAAGATTTTATTTATTTATTTATTTGTCAGAGAGAGAGAAAGAGAGAGAGAGAGAGAGAGAGAGCGAGCACACGAGCACACAAGCAGGCAGAGTGGCAGAAAGGCAGAGAGAGAAGCGGGCTCCCTGCAGAGCAAGGAGCCTGATGAGGGACTTGATTCCAGGACCCTGGGATCATGACCTGAGCTGAAGGCAGCGGCTTAACTAACTGCACCACCCAGGCATCCCCAAAATGATGATTTTATAATTCAATTATTCCTTCGACTTTTATTAGGGTTTCTTGTATTACAAGGAAGGGTTTTCTGTCTATTTAATCAACCATCCAAGGAAGGGTTTTCTGTCTATTTAATCATCCATTTATTTATATCATCATACACTGATGGGCCCCTAATCTAATCAGTGGATGTAATTTGTTTACCAATCTTTTATTTTGATATATTATCCCAGATTTGGCTAGTAAAAGTCCTTTCAAACTGACTTCTGTATCCCTCCGACATGGACCCATTATTCTCTGAATAGGTCCTCTTACTTTCTGGCCCCAAAAGATGTTCTTGGTCATCCTGTCCCTCCTCTGCCCCCCAAATCAGCCTTTTCTCCAAGAAGACATGGTTCCTGTTGTTGAATAGTATTTAGAAACCAGTATCTGGTGGCTTGGTTAGCTCATTGCTACTGGGATCATACTACTTCCTGGACTTTTCTGTGCACAGAGACAAATAAATATAGTAGAGGGTAGTGAGTACTAACGAAAGGGAAAGGGATATGGGAGCACAAAAAAGGAAAAGACAGAGTTTTGGGGAGGGGAACAGAAATATTCTAGACAGAAGATATTTATGTGCAGAGGCCTAAGTCAAGAGAGAATATGTCATTTTTAAGGAACTAAAGCACTATGGCTAGAGTAGAGAGAAGGGGTAGTGGTAAGAGAGAAGGAAACAAGGTAAACGGGGGATAGCCAGAGCTCAAGACAAAGATCAAATAAGCAATGCTTAGAAGTTTTAAGTTCATCCTGAGAGCAATGGAGAACTATTAAGAAGATTCTAAGCAAGGGATATATGATCAAAATAATTTTTTAAAAAATTTTTATTTATTCGTTTGACAGACAGAGATCACAAGTAGGCAGAGAGGCAGGCAGAGAGAGAGGGAAGCAGGCTCCCCGCTGAGCAGAGAGCCTGATGTGGGGCTCGATCCCAGGACTCTGGGATCATGACCTGAGCCGAAGGCAGAGGTTTAACCCACTGAGCCACCCAGGTGCCCCTCAAAATAATTTTTTAAAAGATTTTATTTATGTGAGAGAGAGAGAGAGAGAGAGAGAGACAGCATGAGCAGGAGGGGCAGAGAGAGAGGGAGAGAGAGAACCTCAAGCAGACTCCACACAGCATAGAGCTCAATGCAGGGCTCAATCCCATGACCCTGAGATCAGGACCTGAGACGAAACCGAGATTTAGATGCTTAACAGACTGAGTCACCCAGGTGCTCCCCAAAATCATTTTAGAACAGTTGTCTTTAATTACAAAACAATTCACATATCATCCTAAAAGGATTTTTAAATACTAAATACTTTCTTCTATATTTTAAGTTGGCATCTAATATTTTTTATAAACTTTAAAGTTAATTTTTGTAATGGAAGGTTTAAAATATTTCAGTTTGAGAGATAAAATGACCTTGGATTATACCTGAAGTAAGTATTTTATGATATGATACTCACCAAATCTGAAAAGTCATGTGAAATTTCTATCTGTGGATTTTATCAAATGTTATCTAAAAAATGTGTTAGTTTCAGAAACTATAAAATTACATTTAGAAGTACCAACATCACTAGTCTTTGTTGCCTATGTTGTTCTGAATTCCAGACAATTTTCACCCTTAACAAAACTATGTATGAGACAGGTAAAGGACTTACAGGTTAAGATGCTTCAACTACTCATTAAAAGAGGTTTCCAGACTTCCCCCTTTTGCCAAAGATGGAGTATCAGGAACTGGATTTACCCTCCTGCTGAAACAACAACAATAACAATAAAAAGTCAGACAAAATAAATGAAACAATGGTTTTGAAATACTGAATATCAAGCATTAAAGGACAGTGTTCACTGTCCTTTAATGCTGAACACTGAGAGACAGGAAACAAGAGATGAGCCCTTCCATTGCCCCAGCTTACTGTCTTGAGAATCTCTAACCTATTAATAATCTAACCTATTAATAATCTTAACTTAACTATTAATAATCACATTAAATGTAAATAGTCTAAATACTCCAATTAAAAGAAATTGGCAGATCAGACAAAAAAGCAAGATCCAATTATTTGCTGCCTTTAAAAAAACACTTTAAAACATAACATAAATACAGAAACAGGTTAAAGAGTTGCAAAAGATATATCATACAAATAACCAATCAAGAAGTCAGTTATGCTATTTTATTTTATTTCTTTTTAAAAGTAAGTTCTAGGCCCAATGTAACACTTGAACTCCTGACCTTGAGATCAAGAGTCACATGTTCTACCAACTGAACCAGCCAGGCACCCCAAGCATGCTCTTTTAATATTGGACAAATGTCAGAGTAAAGAATATACCAGGGATACAGAATGTCATTTCATAATAATAAAGTAATCAATAACAATTCTAAACATTTATGACCCTAATAATAGTGTTTCAAAATGCATGAAGCACAAACTGATAGAAGTATAAAAAGTTGTTAAAATCACAATTATAGAGATTTTAGAACCCCCCTCTCAATAACTGATAGAGTAAATGAACAGAAAATCATCAAGAATAGTCTTGAACAATATTATCAACCAACTTAACCTATTTGCCATATATACAACACTCTACACAACAGCAGAATACACATTCTTTTCAAGTACACACAGAACATTCACCAAGACAGACTATATTCTAAGCCATAAAACAAACCTCAATACATTTAAAAGGATTCAGATCATGCAAAATATGTTCTTTAATCACAACGGAATTAACTTAGAAGGCAATAATAGAAAGAGCTCTGAAAAATCCTCAAATATTTGGAAATGGAATAACACACTTTTAGATAACCCACGGATCAAAGAAGAAATCAAAAGAGAAATTAGACACTCTAGAATCAAATGGAAATGAAAATATGATATATCAGAATCTGTGGGATATCAGTAAAGTAGTTCTTAGGGGGAAAATTATAGAGTTAAATACCTATATTAACAGAGGAGAAAGATCTCAAATTGCTGATCTCAGATTCCAACTTAAAAAACTAGAAAAAGCGCAAACTAAACACAAAGTAAGAAGAAGAAAGGAAATAAAGATTAAAGTGGAAATCAATGAAATAGAAAGCAGAAAACAGTAAATGAAACTAAGAGCTGTTCTTTGAATCAATAAAATTGGTAAACTTCTTTCTAGACGGACTGTTGAGGAAAAACACAAAGCAAAATTACCAATATCAGGAATGAGAAATTTGGTATCACCACAAAGTCTAGATATTAAAAGGATAATAAGAGAATATTATGAATAACACTTTGTCTATGAATTTGACAACTTAGACAAAACTGACAAATTCTTTGAAAGACACAAATTGCCAAAGCTCAGTCAAGAAAAAATAGATAACCTGAAGAGCCCTATATCTTTTAAAAATTTACTTTGAATTAAAAACCTTATTACAAAGAAAACTTTAGGCTCAGATGGCCTCATTGGTGAGTTCTACCTGACATTTAAGAAAGAAAGAACAGGGGCGCCTGGGTGGCTCAGTGGGTGAAAGCCTCTGCCTTTGGCTCAGGTCATGATCCCAGGGTCCTGGGATCAAGCCCCACATCGGGCTCTCTGCTCTGTGGGGAGCCTGCTTCCCACCCCACCTCTGCCTGCCTCTCTGCCTACTTGTGATCTCTGTCAAATAAATAAATAAAATCTTTAAAAAAAAGAAAAGAAAGAAAGAAAGAACAATTCTATCCCAACTCTTCTGGAAAGAATAATTCTACACAAACTTTCAACGTTATTCTCTGAGGCCAGCATTACCCTGATAACAAACCCAGTTAAAGATTACAACAAAATGGCAAGCTAATATTCCTCACGAACATAGATGCAAAAATTTGAAAGCAAGATTTAGCAAATCAAATTCAGTATACAAAAAGGAAAATATAGGGGCGCCTGGGTGGCTCAGTGGGTTAAAGCCTCTGCCTTTGGCTCAGGTCATGATCCCAGGGTCCTGGGATTGAGCTCCGCATTGGGTTCTCTGCTCAGCAGGGAGCCTGCTTCCTCCTCTCTCCCTGCCTGCCTCTCTGCCTATTTGTGATCTGTCTGTCAAATAAATAAATAATCTTAAAAAAAAAAAAAGCAAAAAGGAAAATATATAGGGGTGCCTGGGTGGCTCTGTTGGTTGAGCATCTGACTCTTGGCTTTGGCTCAGGTAATGATCTCAGGACTGTGACACTGGACTGAGTCAGGCTGCACACTCAGCATGGAGTCTGCTTGAGGATTCTTTCCCTCTGCCCTTCCCCCCACTCACTTGTGCACATGCATGCACTTGCCGGCAGGTGCTCTCCCCCTCTCTAAAATAAATACCTCTTAAAAAGTGAAGAGGAAAATATATCATGATTACTTGAAGCTTATTCCAAGAACGTAGGGCTAGCTTGACATTTAAAAATCAACCAATCAATATAATTTACCACATTAACAAACTGAAAAAAAGAAAAGCCATATAATAATCTCAACAGACACAGAAAAAAGCATTTGACAATATCCATTCCTGATCAAAACTCTCAGCAGAACAGGAATAGCGGAGAACTTCCTCAACTTGATAAAGGGAATCTATGAAAAACCTACAGCTTATGGATGAAAGACTAAATGTTTTCCCTCTAATCTCATGGTTTCAGTGAAACTGGGTACAGAAATTTGGGAAATTTTGTTTTAGACTTGTTGAATTTAGGGCCCAACATGCCATTGAGCATTTGACTGGGGATTTGCAGAGTAATATGTATCTGGAACTCAGAGGAGAGAGCTGTCATAGAGCCTATTAAAGGTTATTTTAAAACTAGTTTTTATTTTTATTTTTTAAAGATTTTATTTATTTATTTGAGAGAGAGAGAGAGCACAGAGGGCGAAGCATACTCCCCACCGAGCAGGGAGCCGGATGCAGGACTCCATCCCAGGACCCGGAGATCATGACCTGAGCCAAAGACAGATTCTCAAGCAACTGAGCCACCCAGGCTCCCCTAGGTTTGATTTTTAAACAAGTACCCCAAAGAAACACAGATGAAGAGTAAGATGAGAAGGGGGTAGGGAATGGAAATATTGAGGAAAAGCAACACATAAGCTTTCTCCTGTAGGACAGATACAGAAAGAGGGGCAAGAAAAGGTGACCGAAACAATATCAGTTACCATTAAAAACAAAAACCAAACCAAAACAAAACAAAACAAAGACCAAGAACAATCTTACAGGTGAAAAAACACTTCTATGATATACTAAGAGAAATCCAATTTCAAGAACAAGGGAGGGGTGAATAGAGTCAAAAGCTGCAGAAGAACTTTAGATATAAGGATCCTGGTACCTTAGCAACAAACACAGGTGACCACCAGAATATATTTAAAATAGGTATTATCTAGTATAGATGGGCTTTAGCCAATCCTTAACTCTGGCACATCACATTCCATTCCATTTCATTCTGCGTGGATATTGATGTAAGCTGAGTCTCTCCTATTGGTTACTACACTGTTCCTTTGACGCTCATGCAGACCTACCAAGAGAGCACAGTATCCATGGCTTTAGAAACTTCAAGTATCCATTTTTCAGCCCAAAAAAGGGTAAGTGAAATACACTGACTCGGGGGTCAATGGATTCTGGAACTTTTGTTCCCGATGGTAATAAATTGTCTTATCCTTTTCCAGATCAAGTACCCCTTACCTCCTATTTCGAGAGGAAGAGAGGCACATTACCTCACTAAGCCTCAATTTCTTTATTAGTTAAAAGCAGAGGGGCGCCTGGGTGGCTTAGGAGGTTAAGCCTCTGCCTTCAGCTCAGGTAATGACCTCAGGGTCCTGGAATCGAGCCCTTCATCGGACTCTCTGCTCAGCTGGAGAGCCTGCTTCCCTCTCTCTGCCTGCCTCTCTGCCTACTTGTGAGCTCTCTGTAACTAACTAAATAAAATCTTTTTTAAAAAAGTGGGCAAGAACGTAAATCCTACCTCACTACCTTCATGAAATAGCTTAGAATAAAACGAGTTCTTGTAAGTCAGGGTTGTCTTACTCTAGCTCCTTAGTACTTGGACCCTGACCCATAGCATGAGCTCAGTAAATGGCTGCATCGTAGTAATTAAATATTTGTTAAAAGGCTTTGTGAATCTGGACGCTGTTCCAAGTGTTATTTATTCTCCAACCCCGATTTAGTTTCCCAGGTGACCAAATTTAAAGTAATACCTCATCTTGCCAGTAGCCAAGGAGTGGCTGGAAGGACTGTAGCCTCTTTCCCACAAACCATCTGGATAAAAACACTGGGCGCTGTGCAAACAGAGTTTCATGGCCGGTCCCCTGGCCCAGCATCCCGCCAGATTGCTGCTCGCAAACCTCTTCCTTTTGGAAATTCTGCACCCCCTGCAGAACTTTTGCGGACCCACGTGATCAAATTTCACTTTGACATCCCTTGAGAGGTCACGACGAAACCCTTCCCAGTAGCCTTGGCTGCCCCATGCCCCACAACCTGAGATGGGGCCGCGACAATGGCTAAGAGTTCCCCCAGGGGCCCAGCTCTCTGGAGGCTTCCTACTCCGCTCCCCCAGCCTCTAACAGAGGTCCAAGGCTGCCGGCCCGCAAGCCTACAGAAAGCTTTCTGAGGCTCGGGTTTTCCTCAGAGGCGGGCCTTCGCGGCGGAGGAGGGGCCGACCGACTCGGGCTGCTCCTCCTCCTCGCAAGGCCGCTAGCCCGCTGCGGGGGCCGGACGCGAGCCCGGTTGTTGGGTGGGGGCTCCTCCCCCCAAGGGCGGACTAGAGGAGGCGGAGGCGGGTGGGGTTCCTACTGGGGGGCGGACTTTGGCGGCGGAGGCGGGGCCGGGCGCCGCAGGCCCTTCTTCCCATGGGCGGGCAAGCCGGAGAAGCAGCGGGTTTATTTTCCCGGAGGCTGACCTCGGCGGCGGGAAAGGACTTGGGGGGCGGGGCCGGACCCCTAAGGCCCCTCCTCCCGAGGCGGGCTTATCTGGCCGCGGCGGCCGCTGCCGGGTGTCCGCGGTTTGGCTACTTAACCGAACGGGCTCTGGCTCCTCCCAGTGGCCGGCCGGGGCGGAAGCAGGAGGCGGGGGCAGCGTGCGCGCTGCTGGTCTTCTCTCCCGCGGCGCTGGGGCCCGCGCTCGGCGGCTGCTGCTAGATTTGGCGTCTCGCAGTCGGCTAGCTCCTCTCCGCGTCCTCCCGCTTCTAAAACCAGGCCTCCTCCTCAAGCCCCAGCCCGCGGCGTCGACCCCGCCGGCCCTCTCCCGTCCCGTCTCATACTGTGGCCACCGCTGCCGCGGCCCCGGCCCCGGCCCCGATGGCTCTGTGCAACGGAGACTCCAAGGTCAGTTCTTTGGCGCGGGGCTCCGTGCCCCGCCGTCTCCGGGCGTAGGCGAGGCTTCGGGGCCAGGGAACCACCGCTCGACCCCCCTCCCCCAGCCGTCTGCGCAGCCCTGCGGCCCGGGCAGCTGCGCGTCGGAGAGTCCCCGGTCGGGGCCTGTGGCATGTTTTCTCCTCGGGAGCGGCAGGTGCTTTGTTGATTTTTGTCTGCGTGTCGGGGTTCCTGCGCCCGCTCGTCTCCGGGCGTCGGGGAGGGCGTCAGCTGCCGCGGCCACGCCGCTGGCCCTCGCCTCCCCCGCTCCACTGTGGGGCTCGGAGCCCGAGGAGCGCGGCCGGAGGGCGGAGGTTGGGAGGCAAGCGGGTGTGTGTGTTTGCTTCCTCAGCCCTCGCCCCGTCCCTTCGGAGGCTGGGGGCCTTCTGTGGACCTCCTGGGGACTGCGGAAGGCAAGTCAGGGTCGGGCCCTCGCGTGCGGCGTTTAAGCTGTGCTGGCCTCCAGTCTTCCCGCCTCCCCATTTCCCGCCTGCCCTCGGTGAGGCCCTCCGCGTTCCCCAACGCCGGCCTTGGGGTCCGCGGCGGGGAGGCCGGCCCTCGGCGATGCCGCGTGATTGGAGCCCTCCCTCCTCTCCCCCGCTCCCCGGTCAGTCCCCGGTCAGGGCTGGTGACCCGAGGGTAGCTCCCTCCACTGCGCCCCCCCATCCTTCTCCGAGGGCGGCAGCCTGGGTCTAACCCCGCCCCTAGCTGCTAGCTGCTGCTTTGGCACGTTTGTTTGCGGTGGATCCGCTCCCCGCGATGGCGAGCCCTCTCCCGGACGTGAACCGCGGCCACCACGTTGCGAGGGCTGGGGCAGTCGGGAGTCCCGGGGTGTTGGAAAAGTTGCCAACTTGATGTGGGGAGAGCACGTTTGGGTCGCCGCTGCGCTTCTCGTCGCTTCCAACTCACTTTTTTCTATAGACCCTCCTCTTTGGTCTCGCTTCTGAATGGAGCACCTTCGCTTTCACTTCTGTATTAAAATTTTCGTTGGCTTGGAGTTTTCAGACCCTCACAAAGTCGATTTTGTCTGCGAAAAAGTGCATACTTTTGAACTGGCGATTAACTTGAGCAAGATGTATCTCCTGCACACTGTTTAGAGCCTGGCCTTAAGAAATTACTTAGATTTTATTCACGTGTGTGGGATTTTAAAAGTCAGGTGGGAATTGGTGTTCCAAGTCAGTTGCCTTATTCAGGTGTGGTTCTCTTTAAACGGTGGTGTCTAAATGTCACATATTAGTAGGTTCTCTCCTACTAAGATTGCTTAGTACTTTACAAACATTAAAAAACTATTTGTTGAACAAATGAGAAAAGATAAGTTACCGATATGTTCTTTTAAATCGAGAAAACTAATGCGTAGACTACGTGAAGCTCTTTTCTCAGGATTATAAAGGGAAATGAAGACAGTCAAACTTGGCGTTTTGGACCTCAGAAGCTAATGTAAACCTCATTGTACAGCTTTTTCCTGTACATTAGCTCACTTGCAAAGCATTTTTCTATTTTGAGACTTAAAACTTATCTTTGTGCTAGTGGAGGAAATGACTGTACTAATAGGAGGACTCAAACCTAATTTATAGACTTTGAAAGATATATGGTGATTTGAGAAGGGTATTTTCACAAAATTAAGTTCAAGACTCAGTTTCCAAATTTATTCCAGGAGTATAGAACATCATTTTTTCCCCTAGTTGATATTTTTGTTTTAACTTGCTTTTTAAGGAGAGTCTTGATCAATTTGAATTTGAGCCTCAAGTGAATTGCTGATTAATTTTATTTCAAGGTCCTTTATGTTTTATAGCTTACTCAAGCATGTGTTGTTTTTTTGTTGTTGTTTAGTTTTTGTGTTTTGGAGTAACAATTAGATGTGAACTAGGTTGGAAGCACTTTGAGGAGGAGCCATCAGGGAAATAACGTATTTCATCAAATCTGTTATTGTTTCATGTACTCTTAAGGAGGAAAAAACTCCCTACGGTTAAATCATGATATGTCATTGATCATAAGAAACATTTCAAGTAAAGAGATGTGTAAACATGAGATAATATGCATAATAAATTAGGTGAAATAAGATATTTTTAAGAGGTCCACCTGGAAATCTGAGTAGGCATCTCTCTTCCATAGTTTACCGCTGAACCACCCTTCCCTCTGGAGTGAAATATAAGTACTGTGCCCAAGCTTACTTTGTACATCAATTTGACTCTGAAAGTTCTGTGTAAATCCTGGTTCATAAATTAAAGTGGGAGGAAAGAGCTGATTTTGATTCCTATTCTGGTACATTTCAATTTGTATCAGGATTTTCTAAAATGACATTTTTGCACGATAGAAATTAGGGAGAGACCTAAAATCTATAAAAACATTTGGGCTGATTAATTATCCAAACTAGAGGTTATAGTTTTTCTTAGTTAAGGAGTTGAGATAATGCAATTAAGAAGTTAAGATTTTATGTAATGGTTTATTTAAAACTTTTTTTTGTAGCTACTTTGTGTTATATATGAATAATATATGGGTCAAGTATCAGACATAGTAACTATTTTCTGCTTTATTAAGGCAGGATTATCAGAATATTGTTCTTTGGGCTACTTGTCAAGTTTCCCACTTTTTGGCCTTATCTAAGCCTCAGCCTCTGGAGTAGAAGTGGGACCAGCTCTATCACCTTTACTGAGATGTTGACTAGGGTAAATCATACTTGAATTAAAGGTGTTTTGTAAATTGATTGCATGTGATAAAGAATCTTTAACGACATCTGTTAAACTTTTAAATTTGGCATTTTTAAATGTTTTTTTTTAAATAAGACAAACCAAATTTTATTTTTTGTTAAGATTTTATTTATTTGAGAAAGTGAGACAGAGGGGCGCCTGGGTGGCTCAGTGGGTTAAAGCCTCTGCCTTTGACTCAGGTCATGATCCAGGGTTCTGGGATCCGGCCCCTTATCAGGCTCTCTGCTCAGCAGGGAGTCTGCTTCCCTCTCTGTCGCTGCCTGCCACTCTGCCTACTTGTGATCTCTGTCAAATAAATAAATAAATAAACAAATCTTAAAAAAAAAAAAAAAAGGAAGTGAGAGAGAGCATGAGCGGATCAAGGGGTAAGGCTGGATCCCAGGACTCTGGGATCATGACCTGAGCCGAAGGCAGACGCTTAAATGAGTGAGCCACCCAGGCGCCCCTTTAAATTTAAGTTTTTGAATTGAATTGAGAGATAACATTTTTTACCTGGGATGCATGAGTATTAACTGTCCTTTTATGATAACTTTATAGGACATTTTTTTAAAGGTCAAAGTTTTTTTTTTTTTTTCCCTCCTGCTTCAGATTTTGTTCAGATATTAAGATATTTATCTAGGTGCTCGATTGGTTAAGCGTGTGGTTCTTGATTTTGGTTCAGGTCATGATCTCAGTGTTGTGAGATTGAGCCCCTCATGGGGCTCTGCGCTGGGGATCGAGCCTGCTTAAGAGAGTCTGTCCCTTTCCCCTTCACACTTAACCTCCTTGTCCTTTTTCCCTTCCCTGACCTTAAAAAAAATTCTTCATCTAGAATGTAAGAGCTGTTACAGACAGAAGGAATAGTTTTTTTGTTTCCTGTTAGACTTGGAAGGTTTTGAAATTCCTCCAGGAACCTCAGATAGCCTTGTCTTTAGCTGGGCCAACTTGTTACTTAGGGAAGATAATTGTCTTTTAAGTATTTTTTTTTAAATGTGGACTTGTTCAAATGTATTTGATACTTTTAAAAGGCTGTTTAATGATTCCTATTTCAAAGGATGCTATTTAATGTAATGCATACTTATTTGCTATACAGAAGAATAAAATTTACCTCTGTCATGGTGCTTACAGTGTGTCTTCATGTTTCCTACCAACCTAGACTGTTTAGATGCTCAAAATGAATAAAGTCCTTAGGGATAAAACATAATTCTGAAGCTCTTTGTGAATCAACAGAAAAGTAATCACTTCATAGAAATTTGAATCTTTGTATAGCATGTATAATTCTGGGTTGTGTAGAATACCTTTTTCATTCTTATTGTGAAATAGAAAAGTTTCTGTATTTGCTTGAGAATCACAGTGATTCAAAAAAATAGCTCTACTATAGTAGTAATGTGGTATTAGTTGGTTTTCTAGTGGTGGACCCTTGCCACGGCTTCGTGCTCGTTGTTTTGAGCACCAAGGAGATGGTTTATATAGTTGTGTGTGCATTCCCTAATATGGTTCATTATAATGTCATAGGGAGCAAGGTGTTTGGTTATAGTAGTGTGACCTTATAATTCTTTGTCTAAACTGGGGCACTTAAAAGGAATTGCTATAAATTAATGATAATTGCTGTAAAAAAATATTACCAAAGAAAAGAAATATTTGTGGTTTTATACAATATAGTAAATAAATGGCAAAACTCTTGTAGCAAGAATGCTCAAATTACTCTCTCTGGATATCATGCACAGGAACATATTATCTCTTTCCTGCATATACTTTACAGATGCCTTATTCACATTTCCCAGTGACCAGATGATGGTGGCCTGAGGTTTGGTGCATCTTGCAAGCTGAGCAATGGCTGTGGCACTCAAGGCTGGATAGAGTTATCTATCCTTGGATGTCCCTGTCCAAGTGTACTTCATTTTATTAGGAAAGGATCTGGAAAAAGAAATGGGATATCAGTGGTTGGCTTTCAGATTGAACCTGAAGTTAGAAGTGAGAACTCTGTGTTCATTATACCTGTACTCCTCAGAACTAGAAGGTGGGGAGTATAAAGTGAAAGTGTAACAAACCCCATACTATGTTACTTTAATGGAGTTATTCATAGGTTAAAAATTAACATGTTAAAAAATTAAGACTATGAGATAAATGGATAGATGTGGGAATAGCTTGTAAATTAGGACAGTCTTGGCAAACTGGGCAATATGGTCACTCCAGTTATAGAGCACATATTGCCCTGAGTTTGGATCTTGATTTCAACAGTGACATCTATTTAAAATTTGGCTAAAATTTAATCCTAATGTGTATATTAGAATAATTATTTCTGAATTAGTAACTATACTAAGAGTTTATGAAATTCTTTTTTTTTTTTTAAAGATTTTATTTATTCATTTGTCAGAGAGAGTGAGCACAGGCAGACAGAGAGGCAGGCAGAGGGAGAAGCAGGCTCCCCACCGAGCAAGGAGCCCGATGAGGGACTCGATCCCAAGACCCCGGGATCATGACCCGAGCCAAAGGCAGCCGCTCAACCAACTGAGCCACCCAGGCGTCCCAGAGTTTATGAAATTCTTAAAAATTGAGTGTCAAGTTACTTGTTTTCTAAAAGGTAAGAACCAGCGCTGTTGAAATTGACCAGCAGGTAAAATAATCTGCTCTAAGCTACCATAACTTTTGCAGGGGATGTTACCCCAAACTTTTAATTCTGCTTGGACCTGCAAAATTCTGTTATTCTTGTTTGTCACAGGAGGACAGAATCCTTTTTGTCTCTTAAAACTTAACTGAGATCTATGTAAATTTAAATCACTTTCACCTTGTCTGTAATTTGGAGAACTAGTTTTAGTAATTTTTATCCTCTAAGTCTCATTATGAATATAAATCTAATAGGTAAGAGTCTGTTTTATAGTTTGCCTCCTAGGAGCATTTACTGATGACCTTAAATCTTGTATAATTGCCTATGTTTTCTTCTAAAAGGTTTGTAGCTTTAGCTCTTATGTTTAAGTCTTTGATCCATTTTTGTTGTGAGATCCTAAGTTATAGTTTATATAAGTTATAATTTATGTAAGTTATAGCATTTTCATGTTGTTGCATTATTGTCATGAACTGTGAGATATGGTCCTCCCAACTCCCGATGTCTGATTGGGTGAAATAAGGCACCAGACTTACACGTTAGTCTGAGGAGATAATGTTTTAAAAGGTAATTAAAGGTAATTAGGAATAAAAGTATAAACTTTTAATGGTCGGTTAATTGGATGCTTAATCCACTTAAGTGGATTTAACCTGATAGATTTTGGTTTTGTAATGGAGTGGCTCTTAGATTTGAGTGAATTTTGGCCTTGTTTTTGACACCATGGCTGAGCTCAACCATCTGGTGGTGCTGAGGGTAAACAATTGCTTATTGTAACATTGTTTTTCAGTTTGTGGAGACACATGGTTTGAAAAAGGTCACTCGTAAATATTTTGATTTGCTTGTTTTTATTGAGGTAAAATGTTCATATGCAAATTGTATAGATCTTTAAGTGTACAATTTGAATTTTGACAAATGTATATACCTGTCTAACCACTACCTCAGTCAAGATAAAAGCCCATTTCTATCACTCCCAAGTTCTTGCATGTCCCTTGGTTCCTTCAGCAGCAACCGCTGTTCCAATTTCTATTGTCAGACATTAGTTTTGTCTGCTTTGAACTTTATATAAATGGAACTGTATAGTGATTTTTGGCTTCTTTCACTCAGCATAATGTTTTTGAGATTGATCTATGTTATTGTATCAGTAGTTCATTTTTATTGTTGTGTCATATTCCGCCATAGGATATACTAGAATTGATCCATTCACGTGTTAATGGCCATGTGGACTGTTTCCAGATTTTGTGGGCATAGATGTTCATTACTCTTGGATAAATACCTAGAAGTGGAATTACTGGGTCAGAGGATAGACCCTAATAGGTTTTGGTATTTTTATTTTGTACAGTTTAGAATATTTAGGTTATAATAATCTTGATGCCCAGAAGCGATAAACATTATAGAGTAAAATAAACTTTAAAAAAATTGCATCATAATATTTTGTCCTTAAGGATATTTTGAAAAGTACCTTGTTCAGCTGTATTTTAATGGAAGTAGGATGTGGTTTGTGGGCAGACAGGCTACTTTTAGATTGGCTTTATAAACATGTACCAGTAGGAATGAACAACTTCTTTATTTAATAATAGCAATCTGAATTTTAAATTCAAAAATAATTTGAGGGCTCATGGGTGGCTCAGTCAGTTAAACGTCTGACTCTTGATTTCTGCTCAGGTCCTGATCTCAGGGTCATGAGATTGAGCCCTGTGTTAGACCCCATGCGCAGTGGACAGTTTGCTTGAGATTCTCTCTCTCCCTCTTCCTCCGTCCCTCCCCCTGCTTGCATGCAAGCCTGTGCACTCTCTCTCTCTAAAATAAATAAAATAAAAAAATAATTTGACAGTAAAGCTGATGAAAACAGAATTGGAAGCGCTTGGGATTTAATAAGGCTGGGTTTTAATTTCTTTCTTTTTTTCTTTCTTTCTTAATGCAGCCTTGGTATTAGTGCAGCAGTACTTGCATATAAAAACTAATTTCTGGTGTTTTTATAAGAACTTTTCTGTCTGTTCGTGAGGTATATTATCCTGGTATGGTAAATCTTGGGTTCACCAGGCCTACCTCTCCAGCGGTTAATTAATAGTGGTTCCTTTTCCCTGATGTCTTTCCTTCATTAGTTACCCCCTTAAAAAAAGATAAGTATGCATTTATATTTTAAATTTCTAAAGCTAGAGAATCAATATAATGTGTATCTTAAGGACAAGGTCATAGAGAGCTAAGCATGATTATAGCCATTTTGAATAATTTTGCCCTGTATTCTTATGTATTTCTACTATATATGGCTAGGGAAAGCAGAATCATAGTATGTTACAGATTGAGAACCTGCCATGGATGCTTTGGTGTTAAACAGTTTTTGTAAAATTTCACTTTGGGTGGTATTAAACATTTTCAGAAGGACATGTGAATTAATTTAGTGCTGACAAGTTTGTGGGTCAGCTCAGCATTGCTGAGCTCCACTATTGTCACCTGTCTATTGGGACTACTAGGTTGATGGCAGATGCACAGGATGCAAGTAGAATCACCATTTCAGCCCTTATTATATTGGTCAAAACAAATTTCGTGGTTGAGCCCAATGTCAAGAGTGAGGAAATACATTCTGCCTAAATCAAGATAAACTGCAAAGTCATATGAGAAATGGCATGGATATAGGGAATAGTGAAGAATTAGGGCCAATGATACAGTGGTTACATATAGAATATTAAAAACATGCATAAGTTGGGGCACCTGGGTGGCTCAGTGGGTTAAAGCCTCTGCCTTCGGCTCAGGTCATGATCCCAGGGTCCTGGGATCGAGCCCCGCATCAGGCTCTCTGCTCAGCAGGGAGCTTGCTTCCCTTCCTCTCTCTCTGCCTGCCTCTCTGTCTACTTGTGATCTTTGTCAAAAAAATAAAAATCAAATCTTAAAAAAAAAAGTTATTAAAAAAAACATGCATAAGTAGAGCAAAGACTTTAAATATAAAGCTCCTAACCAGCTAAACAGATGTAAGCATGTGGTCAAATTTCTTTCCTATACATATACATAAAATGAACTGCTACATAACTGTCACCTGTATTCAATAATTGCAACTAGAATTTTTTATATATATCATAAAAGATATAGACTTTTTTGAGAATTATATACCATTTACAATTAAAAAGATATGAACTAAATTAGTTTTGGTATTTTTTAAGCTTTCTTCATGTTTAGTCTGACACTTTTAAGTTAGATTTTGATCTGAGTTGTCTAAGAACTGTTTTCCCACACCTATGCCATCAAGAGTTTTGATGATTCACCATTTCTTGAGAGTGCTCAGTTACTTCTGGAATTTTTTTCCAGGCCATTGATGACTCATTCTGCAAGTTTTGATGCTAGTACTTCCTTGATCTTACCAGAAGATTTCAATGGAAGCTTTTTAGGTAGTAACCAGAATTCAGTCCTTCTTCAAGTGGTTTTTAAATTTTAAAGGGTTGCACTTGTTCAGCGATACTACTAGAGTAAGAGGCCACTGCACTCTCCAGGGGTCTTGCTCAATGTTTATAGAATACATAGAGAAATGACATACTTGGTAAGTAAAGCTTCAGAATGTCTATTCTAGATGAATTTCAGCCAAGCTCAGCTATATTTTTTTGCTCAATCCTTGGGGCATCTTTCTGCTTTAAGGGAAGTTTTCTGAGACTCCAGGGAATCTCTTTCCCTTGAGGGATTTTATGTCAAATTGTACATTACTATGGCCATGGCAGTGACAGCTGTGTCACTGAGCTAATGGAAAATTTAAGATATAGTGTGATTTTAGAGATGTCTGGCTTCTTTCAGTTGGCATGTCTGAGATTGATTTATCCATGTTGGGATTTTTCAGCTAAAGAGGACATTACCCTCTGTGGGATCATGGGGGTGTTTAAATAGCAATTTAGGTTAAAGATTAGATCAAGGTCTTTTAGGGCTTGGAAGGTATTTTGGACTTAATTGAACTTTATTCTGAGGGGAAATCATTGTAGGATTTTAAGCAGGGGGAGGACTTAAAATCAGTTTTTTTTTTTTTTTAAACTTTTAAGCACATAGACTTGTTAACGAACTGATCAAAGTCTGGATCATCAATAGTGGAACAAAATGACATTGTGTCCTTGCCGTTGTGTTTTATTAGGAAGAGGCATAGTTACATCACCAGTGTAAGATTATTGCCAAAAGTTTATCTGGAATCTAATCATAAGGCAACAAATAGATCCTGGTTGAGGCATATTCTACAAAAAGCTGATTTGAATTTTTAAAAAAATGTCCATGTCCTAAAAGACTGTAAAAAGGTGAATAGATAATTCTAGATTAAAGGAGACAATGACATGGACGTGTGAGTATAGAGTCTGTGGTTTTTGATAGGGTTCTGGAATTAAAACAAAACAAAAAAGCCAGGGGGCACCTGTGTGGCTCAGTTGGTTGAGTGGCAGACTCTTGATTTGGGCTCAGGTCACGATCTCGAGTCCTAGGATCAGGCTCCACCCTCAGCGGATGGGGATGTCTGCTTCCAGATTTTCTCTCTCTCCGGATTTTCTCTCTCTCCATCTGCCCCTCCCCACACTCGCTTGTGTGCTCTCGCTCTACGATCTGAAAAAATGAAACAAAACCAAACCATAAAGGACATTAGTTGTGACATTTGAAGAAATTCGTGTGTAGATACTATTAGTGTTAAATTTGTTGGGTGTTATATATTGTAGTAATATAAGGGATGTCCCTGTTGGTAGGAGGTAAGTACATGCTGTGAATTTTTTGGAAGGAGAGAGATCTATAATTTATTTTCCAGTAATTCAGAGGAAGAAGTATATATAGATAGAAATAATGCAAATGTGGCAGAACATTACAACTGTTGAATTTAGGTGGACAGTGGGGTTTATTGTGCCATAGCTTTTTTAAAAGTTTACTTAAATCTAAAATTTTTTTGAGTTTATTTTATTTAATTAATTTTTTTTTTTTTTTTTGGGTAATCTCTACAACTAGGGTGAGGCTTGAACTCACAACCCCAAGATCAAGAGTTACATGCTCCTCTGACTGAGCCATCCAGGCACCCTATACCATATTTTCAACTTTTCTGTAGGTTTCTGTAGGTTTAAAATTTCTCAAAATAAAAAAAGGAGGGTAGAACACAAGCATATGATAAGGTCAAGAGCTAGAGAGTCTCTTTGACTTAGCCCTTTAATTGAAGACTCAAACTTCATTCAGTGTTGTATGTGAGATGATAATTTCTTAAGAAAACTTCAGAGGAGGTTATTATGCTAATTGAAATAAGTCAATCAGAGAAAGACAATTATATGATCTCACTGATGCCAGGAATTTGGAAAACAAGATAGAGGTCATAGGGAAAGGGAGGAAAAAATGAAACAAAATGAAACCAGAGAGAGGGAGAGAAACCATAAAAAAGACTCTTAATCTCAGGAAACAAACTGAGGGTTGCTGGAGGGAAAGGGGGTAAGAGGGAATGGGGTGGCTGGGTGATGGACATTGGTGAGGGTATGTGCTGTGGTGAGTGCTGTGAGTTGTGTAAGACTGATGATTTGCAGACCTGTACCCCTGAAGCAAATAATACATTATATGTTAATTTAAAAAAAAAAAAAGGAAACCTCCAGTGAAGTTTGTTGACGTTTCTAAAGTACCTAAGGTGTTAGATAATTCTGTGAAGAAAATGTAATTTTTCCTGTTATAGGTGTGTGAGATTAAATAAGTAAATATGCTACTTCCAGTCGCCTTCTGGAAATGAAAGGATTATTCAGGGTAGTTGAGTATTTCAGATGCTAAAATGTCTGTGTGTGTGGGGGGGTGTCTTAAATCTCTTTTAATCTAAACTTATTTGCAACTGAAGTTTACTAAAGTGTCTTTTGAAGAGCAAATACCTGAATAAGTTTAGTACTGATGAAATTCAACTCTAAATCACTTTTATATAGTGTAATACTACTTTCTCAGACATCAGCAGAATATTATTTCACTCAGTAAGCAAACTTTCTAAGTATAAGTTCTTTGAAGTACCAAAATATAAAAATTAAGATAACTTTGAAGGTAGTCTTCTAATATAGTGAATATTTACCCACTTTAATTCTATAGTGTTAATTGTTTTGGGGTTTGAAAGCTACATTTACCTTTTGCTTCTGCCGTTGTGTCCCTAGGCAAGGGATACAGTGAGTCTCATTTTCTTCATCTGTAAAATAGAAATACATATCATTATGAATAAGATAATATGTAAAGCACATGAAATACTGGCTGTGAAGTAAATGGTAGTTCCTTTTTGTTTTATTTAAAAAATCTTATTTTTAAATAACCAAATGGATGCAGAAAACTACACACCACAAATGTATAGTAGAGTGAATTATGAGTTGTGTGCTTTTTATCCAAAATATTGTAAG